>NC_047531.1:647076-810015 GCF_012275295.1 Melopsittacus undulatus
AGCCTAAGAGCTCAGGTGTGACTGATCCCTTCCTTTGGTTCACCTTTCAGGCTGCTCATATCCGTGAAGAGAGAAAACAACGTTACCATCACCGTGGGTGAGGAGATGTCCTTCATGGTCCTGCTGCACCGGGTGTGGAAGCATCACCCTGTTAACGTTGACTTCCTGGGAATCTACATCCCCCCTGAGAACCAGTTCTCACCTGAAACCCACGGGCTCATAGGTAAGGGATGCAGGATGGGAGGTGGGAATGGTGGGGCAGTGGGGAGGGAGTTTGGCAGGTCCCTGTGTGAATTCATTGGTGTCTGTCTCCTGATGGGGAAGGTGTGGAAAGGGAGAGTCCTACAGGAAGCCCCAAGGACATTGTAGAACATCATAGACCAGGAGATAATTCCTCATCCCATGCAGGGAGGGTGTTTTCAATGGCCTGCCCAGACTTGGTGACACTGTGACAGGGCTTTCCCAGCCTAAAAAGCCTGAAACAACCCCCCTAAACCATCCTCCTGAGAAGCTTCACATACAGACATCTGGATCTGTCTTTCCCAGCCAGGGTGTAAAACAAAAGCCAGGGCTCAGCTCACAGGGAACATCAGCCCTGAGCACTGGAGGCCCAGTGCCCTGTGATCCATGTGGGATGCTCTGCCTCCTGCAGCTACTTTGGTTTCCATGGCAGCTTGCACTGGAACCTTTGATCAGGCTGAACCTCTCTTTGATCAGGTCAGTTTGCATCTGAACCAGAAGTGTCCATCCACCACCAAACCCCTGGGCAGCCTCCGGAGAAGCCACAAGCCATCATGGAAGTGAAAGGCAACAAGCTCATTGTTACCAGGTAGGAATAATGTGCTTTATTGTTCTCCTACATCTGACTTATTCTGAGGACATCAGTGACTGCAGGCTTGTTACATCAAGGATTTGGGGGAAAAATATCCCTGTTTTCCCTTTGCTGATAGTCTGGTTTTAGTGGTTGCCAAAATTTGGGGTAAGTTGGGTTCTTGTGCGTGAGCTGTGTTCTCATAGTGCCCAGCACCTGGCCTTGGATAGGCCCTATAAAAGCACCTGAGCCTTGGGTGATATGGTTTAGTGTGAGGTGTCCCTGCCCATGGCAGGGGGGTTGGAACTGGATGATCTTAAGGTCCTTTCCAACCCTAACTATTCTATGATTCTATGAAAAGGCCGCATACCCACAATTGTATGGGGTCTGTACACATACTATATACAGAACTGTGAATCCATTGTATTTTGTGGTTGTTTCCACTTCCTGGTGGTGGAAGACACAGAGCTCACCCCTTTAGCAGAGCAATGCTGGATGACTGATGTCCAATTGTCTCCTTGTCGTGCAGTGACCTTCACTTTGGGTGTCCTCTTCCCCACAGGGGGCTGCAGAAGGACTACAGGACAGACCGCGTGGCTGGGACCGAGGTGCAGTGCTGGTTTGTGCACAACAGTGGGAAGGGGTTCATAGACGGCCACTACAGGGATTACCTGGTCCCCCACCTGTACAGCTTCCTGAAGAGACCCTGAGTGCTCCATCACGGAACTGGTTTGTTATAAACGTTCTTATCTGCTCCTTCATGCCCAAACGGCTCTTCTGAACAGCAGCTCTCGAGCTGGATCAACAGAAGGTGACTTCACCACCTTTTGCTTTATAAATGATCAGCTTTCCAAAGCCACAGAGCTCCCTTTTCTGTTCAAAACCATAATAAAGTGACGTGCTGGGTTGTAGCAGGTATCTTGCTCTCCATGTGTCTGATTTAACAGGTTAATAGTCCATTAATATTCCATTGAAAACTCAAGCTATTTTGTAACACACGGTTCAGAGCAGACTCGTAACTGCATTGTGGTTACCGCAGTGTAACACACAGAACCTGATTCAGTGCTTTAAAACACCTCTGCTTGTTCACACTGCTGGAGAATGTAAGTATAGACACTGCTGGACTGGGTAAAAAGGAGGATGTCATTAGGTGCAAAGGAAAATCAACAGAAAAGGAACGTGGGCCCTGAAATGAGCATCGTGAGGAGTCTCCTGTCATTAAGAATGGGTCACTCTGTGGTGAGGAATGTCCTTGAACAAGAGCAGCCCTGTGGAGAAGGACTTGGGGGTACTGGTTGATGAGAAACTGAACATGAGCTGGCTTCAGTGTGTGCTGGGCTGCACCCCCAGAGCGTGAGCAGCAGCTCAGGGAGGGGATCCTGCCCCTCTGCTGTGCTCTGGGGAGACCTGAGAGCAGCTCCAGTGCCTAAAGGGGCTGCAGGAAAGCTGGAGAGGGGCTTGGGACAAGGGATGTAGGGACAGGCCAAGGGGAATGGCTTGAACCTGCCCAAGAGAGGGGAGACTGAGCTGAGCTCTGAGGCAGAAGCTGTTCCCTGTGAGGGTGCTGAGGCGCTGGCACAGGGTGCCCAGAGAAGCTGTGGCTGCCCCATCCTTCTCAGCAGCCCTTATCTGGGAATGGGACCCCAGTGATGTACTTGCCCTTTTGAACTGCAGTCTCCTGTGCTTACAAGTCAGTGGCTGGTACAGGATCCTTCCTGCACCCACAGTGTCAGGAGTGAGAACATCAACATTGCTGAAGTGTCTCTTCCAAGCAGCTCTCAGAAGCAAAAGCAACTTCCCTCTGAATCCTTCATGGCTTCCTTGACCTCATTCATTAGCTCTGGCCTCCACAACACCCTGCAGCACTCGGTTCCTGTGTGTGGGGAGGAAAACCTGTCGAGAGTGGTTTGAAATCCCCAAATCAGGAATTCAACTGTTTCCTACTTGTACGTGACTACAAGCAGTGAATAATCATCCTCTGCTCTTCTCCAACTTGTGACTTGTCTATTATACTCACTCTATTTTTTCAGGCTCTGGAATATGAAGTGCAGCTCTTTCCAGTGAGGCAAAAGCTGTTCTGTCCTGTCCCTTACCTCATTACACTCCTATGTACCTCATCTCACTCAGTACCTGTGCAAGAAAGGGCAGAGCTGTTGACATAATCCAGCTTACCCATAGCCTGAGTATAGGGACAAACGCGTCTTCTGTCTCCAGTTCCCTCCCTTATAGCTCTCCACGCTGTGAATACTGCATTACGGCACGACTCTGCCATGCCTTTGCTTTCAGGAGCCCTGGAAAGGAACCTGGTGTCCGGTGGGAAGCAGTTCCAGGCTACTCCAGACAGCAGCAGTTTCCCTAAACCTCTGCAGTGCCATCAATGTTCCTGCAGGGGTCCCCTGGAAACCACAAACTTAAAGGGGGAGACTGAGCTGAGCTCTGAGGCAGAAGCTGTTCCCTGTGAGGGTGCTGAGGCGCTGGCACAGGGTGCCCAGAGAAGCTGTGGCTGCCCCATCCCTGGCAGTGCTCAAGGCCAGGTTGGACACAGGGGCTTGGAGCAGCTGCTCCAGTGGAAGGGGTCCCTGCCTGCCCATGGCAGGGGTTGGAGCTGGAGGAGCTTTAAGGTCCCTCCAACACAAACTGTTCTGTGGTTCTGACTCCTTCACAAACAAGGCAGTGGCCAGCCAGGCACTTCACTGTGCTCAACAGGCCCCTCAGAACACCGGTAAGAACCACACTGCCCTAGGAAAGGATTACGTTTATTCCTGACCATGTTTAGAAATTAAACATTGTACAAAATGTGGTATTTTTTAAAAAATAAAAAAGCCACAGTTACATCCTTTAGTGAGTGATGATACCCATGGCACAGAGCAAGAGTGGAAATGTGACAAAGGACAGGGCTCTGGATAACCAAACCAGCAATCACCAGTCTGTATCCACATACACCTTGGCTGGCACATAGAAACCCCACAAGCAGCACCTACACTTGAGTCCATATGAGGATAAACTGCACATTGGTATTACTGGCAAACACAATGGAGAAGGGGTGAGTTGCATTTTAACAACACCAATGTGTAACCAAAACCAAGCTGGTGACAGCACTCAATAAGCCAGACCAGTCCTACAACATCCAGGGGAATAATCACTATTCCCTTCCTGCTATTCACTTAATCCCTCCCCTTGTTCCTACAGCCAGAATTTGGCTGCACATTGAGGAGAGTGTGCTGTTAAAACTGGCACCAACACACACTATGTGCCTCAAGCAGCTATCTGTAGGTAATTCTGCCTCTCTGCTACTGCACTTCAGTAAGTAAGATACTCCACGTACAGAACATTTCACTTACAGCCATCTGTTCTAGTTTACAAAAGGAAATTGAACCCAATATTATAACTTTGATAGAGAATCAGGTGAAATATTTCCACTGATCAGATTCCCACAACCATTTTACGTAACAAATCCATAGTGGTCTTTAAATAAATCCATTTTGTGGTTAATTTCTATATACATTATAAATACATACACACACACAGTTAAAACCCTGACATGGTAGAGTCTTGTGTCTGCTGCAAGATGCCAGAAAGATGGTTTTGGGAACCAAAATCTTCTGTGATCCACGATAAGCAACTCAGGCGAGTTTGGAGATGTCTTCATACAGGATATCTTCAACCCGGCGTCCTTTTAAAGGGCCCTGACAACAACAAGGTAGAAGAAATAGGATCAAAATAGACTTTTCTGTTTCAGAGCTCTGTCCAAAAGCCATCTATAGCTCCATGATGGAGGCTGTACAGGGGATGTGTAGCAAAATGCATCCCAAAACGTGCAGGTCTGGGATTTACTCACAACAAAGTATTTTGTTCCATTACTTTCAAGCTGACCATAGAATGTGACAGGGCCTCAAACACTGTCCCAGGAATCTTTTCATTTTCAGGACACTGTGTTAGCTAAAGGCATTACAGTTTTGGAGCAAATACAAGCAGCTGCTTGAGTTATTTCACTATGGATTTCTAAGTAGTAAAAGAGGTAATTTTGAATACAAAAATCCTGGTCACCCTATAGTCACTATTTGCTGTTTCCAGGGGTAGTTTCACTCATTTTTAATGTACAGGCTCAGAGTTCATGCAGGAAAGGGAAATCTTAACACCTACAGACCTCAGAGCTAGAGAGAAACTACCCCTGCCTTCAAAGACCAACATTAGCATGGTCCTTAGCTCCAACCCACGCTCCTTCTGTGGCTTTGCACAGTCTCTTCTCAAGCAAATGCTCCAGACTCCAATAGCAGCTGAATTTCTGCTGAATGGGATCCAAACAAGGTCTCTCTACTACAAGCTCTGTCTATGAAACTTGACTGTAAACTAAAAACCTCTCTGCTGTATCAGTCATAGAATCCCAGACTGGTTTGGGTTGGAAGGGACTTTAAAGCTCATCCACTTCCAACCCCAGCCACGGGCAGGGACACCTTCCACTGGAGCAGCTGCTCCAAGTCCCTATGTCCAACCTGGCCTTGAATTTAAAGAGTTTCAAGCTTGGCTTTGTAGAGAACAAACCAGCAGCTACACAGCCATGATGCCAATGGGTAATTTTAGCCCAGAGAAAAGCAATACATAAAATAAACCCCAAACCCAGAAAACCCCAATCATAGTTGTTAACCATGAACAAGACTACAAATAAGCACATAAAGCCCCACGTTCAGTCTGGAAAGGCAGAAGTCACTTCCTTGCATGTTTCACATTTTTCCCTTCCCACAAAACAGTTCAACAACAGTCCTGTTCAAAATAAACATAGAAAATATTTTGCCAGTCTCTTTTAAGCTCCAAACTTGCTAAATTCAGCATCCTGGCATCATTTTTAAAGGCAAAGAGCACAGCTCTAGTCTGCAATGGGGAATATGTGGCTGTTTTCTCACTGGTTGGGAACAGGTTGGGGGTGACCACAGCATAAATCCCACCTGTAAGACAGGACTAATGATACCACAGTTCTTTTGGAAAGCTTTCTGAAGGTATAGATGAAAAGTGCTCTACACAAACAAGATCCTGCAGTGTTTGATACTTACAGAGTCGATGACTATTGTAGCTGAAAACCTCTTTTCATTGATAGATTCCAAGATGCCTTCATTTCCCCTATAGCCACCATTTAAGACCATCACTTTCTTGCCTGAAATGAGAAACAGGAAAAGAGTTGCACAACAGTGTGCACAATTTCTTTGGATAGAGCTGTGTTCAACTCTACTGATAGCTGAGGGAGAGATGGTTTCTCCCAGAAGCTCCAACAAGCAGCACCCTAACCTTTGCCTTAGAGTGTGCCCATTTCCAAAGCACACCTTGATTTACTGCTCCACTCTACACTGGGCAGAAGCCATTGAAACTACAGCAGGCCCATGTCTCATTCCTTGTACTATGAGCTCACTGTTGCCTTTTTGCCTTCTGCTTCACCCAGGCAGCTCCCTCAGGGCATCAATCCTAGTGCAAGGGTGGGCAGAGCTCACCTACAGGTACTACTATGCTAAAGAACACTCACTGACACCATCAACCAGCTCTTCACCAGCTGCACACATACAGAATGCAGCAGGTTTGCTGAAGGATCTGTGAATCCCCAAATCCTATGTCCTGTTTCCCCATATGCTGCCAGTGTTCTGCTTACTGCTACCTTGACTGTTCCCTGAAATACTGCTCAGGTGCTGCACACAAATGTTAGTGTGTACCAGGCAAAGCAATGCCAGTGAACCAAAGAGGAGATGAAGTAAGCTTTGCAAAGCACCCACAGCAGTTTGAAGCATGACTTTGGAGGGATGATACAAGGTGAATATGACCCAAGGACTCTGCAGGGCTCCCAGGGATGCTTCCTGGCAGCTGAAGAGAGATGCTTTCATCTCATCAAATGAGCTCATTCCTAAACCATTTCTGTCTTCTCAGAAAATAATCTCTTAGAAATGGGACTGTGAAGACTCAAAGCAGAAGCACTGTAATAATTCCCTAGGAAGTAAGCAGAGGATACAGAATCATAGAATAGTTAGGGTTAGAAAGGACCTTAAGATCATCAAGTTCCAACCTAAACCATGGCACTCAAGGCTTCATCCAACCTGGCCTTGAACACTGCCAGGGATGGAGCATTCACAGCCTCCCTGGGCAACCCATTCCAGTGCCTCACCACCCTCACAGTAAAGAATTTCTTCCTTATATCCAATCTAGACCTCTCCTGTTTAAGTTTCAACCCGTTACCCCTTGTCCTATCACTACAGTCCCTAATGAACAGTCCCTCCCCAGCATCCCTGTAGGCCCCCTTCAGATACTGGAAGGCTGCTATAAGGTCTCCATGCAGCCTTCTCTTCTCCAGGCTGAACAGCCCCAACTTTCTCAGCCTGTCTCCATACAGGAGGTGCTCCAGTCCCTGATCATCCTCGTGGCCTCCTCTGGACTTGTTCCAACAGTTCCATGTCCTTTTTATGTTGAGGGCACCATAACTGTACACAGTAAGTGAGGTAAATGATCAAAGGAGCTTATGAAATGTTGTACCAAGAGCTAGGTGGCTCTTTACAGTATTACAGTTTGGGTTGGAAGGGACCTTTAAAGCTCATCAAGTCCAACCCTTGCCTGGTCCAGTGGACACCTTCCACTAGAGCAGGTTGCTTCAAGCCCCATTCAACCTGGCCTTGAACACTTCCAGGGACAGGGCAGCCACAGCTTCTCTGGGCACCCTATGCCAGTGTTTCACCACCCTGATAGTCAAGATTTCTTCCTTATATCTACCCTAAATCTCCCCTTTGGCAGGTTAAAACCATTCCCCTTGTCCTGTCCCTACAGGCCCTTGTCCGTAGCCCATCTCCAGGTTCCTTACTGGATCCTTTAGGCACTGGAGCTGCTCTCAGGTCTCCCCTTCAGGAACCTTCTCTTGTCCAGGCTGCCCCAGCCGAGCTCTCTCAGCCTGGCTCCATAGGAAAGGTCACAGCACTTTCAAGTGGATGAATTACAGTTTAAAAGAATGGAAATAGAAGTCTTGCAGTGACATCTAAGCTGAAAACAGAACAAAACACTGTACCTGGTGCTGGTATGACAGTTTCTAGATGTGTCTGATCAAGCTTCAGTTTGTCTCCAGAATCAATCATCTTCACAACCGCTGTATATTTGTCAATCACTTCCTGTTGTGAAAGGCAGAGGCAAATCAGAAGTCCTCAAACCAACAGATCTCTACATTTATGTTTCAGTATTAACAAACTCAGGACCATGAGTCTGCACTTCAATGCTTCCAAAAGCAGCAAGGACTTGTGAGCTGTCCTGAGGGCATCCAGCTTTCATGAGTCACTCATTGGCCTCACTCTGAAGTTAAGGCTACATTGAAAGGGCTCCTCTGGAACAGCAGTGAACTGTTCTCATTGACCACTATTTATGTACCTTCTTTTCTAAAGGTTTTTCTAACCTTAAGGTAAGCTCTCTTGTCTGTTCTCTCAAAGATGGGGAGTAAATTAGAGGCTTCTTTCCCCCCTCGGAGGCTAAACTGCCTGGAGGCCACACAAGGACAGCCAGGATACTACCTGTCAATGAGGCAAAATGTTACTGAACATCTTTGTCCTTAGCACAAGCCATGTTCCACTTCTCATAGTCAGATATTCAGCTGTGATTTTGAGCTCTATACATTCTTGTTCATTCAAAACACACCTGGGTGCTGTCTCTGGTTGTCTTGCCAGAGATTGTTGAGCCCTGGACTACCTGGTACAACATCATTTCACTGGCAGTGACTGAAGAAAGCACTTCTGAACTACAAGGCAAGGCGCAGCCTCCAGATTTTGTATGCAAATGAAATCTCGTTCAAAGGCAGCTTAAATGCCAGGTCAAACCTGGCTGGTCTCACCTTGAAATGCAATTGCACTGCTCTTGGTCATATCACATTGGCAAAGAGACTACTCTCCAAGATGGGTGTGTTAATAGGGACAAACTGTGCAGGACAAAACAGTGCTTGAGAAAGGATCACTGAGTAAATGACACTAAACCAATTCAGAGCTTCAGTCCCTGCCCAGGTTAAGTCCTGATAGAGTTAAGGGGATGTTTCAGCCCCTTTCAGTGTTAAGGCTGAACAACTTGCATAAAGAAACAAGACTTTAGATCAGATACCAGAAAAGCCAAACCAATGCCACATGCTTTCATTTACCTTAACAACTGCCTTCTTCCTGTGATACTTCTCTCCAAGCTTTTTTGTTACAATTTTTACAACGATTTCCTGGAAGATTTGAAAGGCACAAAAATAAATAAATGCCAAAATACACAAAAACCTACACACTGTCAACTAATGGCACATTCAGGTCGCTCTGACTCCAACCACAGACTGCACAGCACAGGAAGCAATGACAGTAAAGACTCTGCGTTCAGGAACAGATCTTTATCCTCAAATTATTGCCTCAAAGTAGCACCTCAAGACTTTTCTATTTTATAACTACAGGTACACTTGAATTCAGGATATAACATGGTAGTTACTGTAACAGTGGGTCAAGAACAGGACTTCTTGATGTAGATGCCAATAATATCATGATTCAAACATGATCTTTAGAGACTCACAGTACCAACTCTTTAATTAGAGAATGCCACCCCATCTGAGATCAGGCACACAATGCTTCAGACTGCAGATCATGCTCAACCAGAAGACATACTGTAATACTGAACATTTGTCAGCTCAGAAAATAAGAGTTAATTCAGTTTCAACTCCACCTTTGGATCTTTACACAAATCAAGAGGTTTTAGAGATGCAGAAGTGGTTCTATTTGGTACAATAACAATTTTAAGGCACTTACAGGCTGTAACCAGTAGTCTCTCCGAGCTGTTCTTTTCTTCTCCTCTTCAAGCTACAGAACAACAAATATTCACCATTTACTTTCACTGCAGCTTTCCCATGCTTTGAAAAGCTGAACCAATTCTCCAGGCCCACATCAAGTAGGGAATAAAAAAACCCCAACAAACTAAATAAGGGTAAGTCAGAAGTCAGCGTGTGCTTGCTGCATAAAAATCAACCTGATGAGATCCAGGAATCCATGATAAAATGATGGAGATTTATATTTGGGGTTTGTCAAGTGTTTCTAGATATTTTCTTCCAAACTCTGTATTCCTTTACTTCCAACATCTCAGACATCTGGGGAATAGGCACAGATGAGCAGCAGAAAGCAGTTTTAGTGGGGAAGTGAGATCATTTTGCCTGATAAGATACAACAGTCTGAATTCCTCCTGAACTGAAGGTCTGAGGGCACTTCAAAGGTACAGTGGACATTGCCATAGGCACAGGGTTACAAAGACACAGATCCTGCACGATTATTACCTCCATAATCTCATCCAGTGCAGATTTCTTCTTTTTCTCTTTGGACTGACCAGAGCTATGAGCTGATTCTTTCCTTTTAACTGCCCCTTCCACCATCTTCAGTGCATTCGGTCCAAGGCCACTGCTGGAAGAGTAAGATGGGGTTTTCACAGCAGATCTTACATTGCCTCCTCTACCAAGATGCATCTGAAGAGCTGGCTGTGCAAAAAGGCCTGCTGATCTATTTAACTTCAGTTGTGCAAGTCACCTTCCAGACCCTGCATGCCTCCTTCTCTAGGACTGCATTTGACAGCTAGAAATGATCTCCTTGAGATGTATGCTCTGTGTCCACTGATGTCTGCTGCTTGCAGTCCAGCAGAATGAAAACCTAATGATCCACCGATGCAAAAGCAAAGAGTTGGTCGAGAACTTGAGTTCAATGGAGAAGGCAAAATCAGGTCTGCAAATAAGGTTTTCAAATTTGAAAGGATAAACTTGTGGCTTTGGAAAAGCCCCCTGGACAAAGCAACTCTCAAACATGGCAGACATCTAGAACTCCTTCCATACAGATACTTAACCTATCCAGCAATGGGAGAGATCACATGTGAACCTGTAGAAAAGGACTCCACACCCAGCAAATAAACACCACCTTCAATAGGCAAACAGCCTGTAAGTTATGAAAGAAAAGAGCCATCAGCACAAAAAGGTCCATAGCAGGGATCAGGGAACATCTGGGTGAAGTGAGAACTGCCTGAAGGCAGCCCGAGTTGAGCTATTTCTATGAAAGACATTTGAATGCAGGTGTTCTCTCATCAAGAAAGATGGAGGGTGCTCAGTTTGACAGGAATGTAATAGTTAATATGGCCTTACAACAAACAGCATGCTCTGCTTGTGGTGAGGATGTTGGATGTATTGGCAAAGGGAAGACTTGTAATGAGAATAAAGATACAGAAATGGCAGCAGAAGCAAGATAGGGGGGAAAATTGTATTTCAGGGGAAGTCTGGATAATCTCCACAAAAGAGTTCTAAAAGAAATAGCACATTAAATCAAAACTCCAACAGCAAGTACTTAAAATAACATCTCATCAAGGGTGACATATGATTAAAACACAACTGCTGTGCCTATAGTTAAGAAGCAAATGAATCTTGCTGTGAGGTTACTAAGGGATTCTTGGGTGCTAAAAACTAAACCAAATCTTATTTAATATATTCATTATTTGGTGTCCCTGCCCATGGCAGGGGGGTTGGAACTGGATGATCTTAAGGTGCTTTCCAACCCTAACTATTCTATGATTCTATGATTAAGGACTTTGGAACAAAGAGGGTGAGACCACCAACACTTTTGGGATGTGATACTGATATGGAAGACACCAAAAAAGAGAACTGGAGACCAGAAGGGACTGGTTTATCTTGAAAAGCATGTTTTAAACCCCACAAAATCCAACAGCACATCCTGCAAGCTCATATGCTTTGGAAAACTTTCAGCCAAATTTTAGCAAGCACCTTAAGTATTCCTCACCAAAACTATTCAAGTGAGTGTCTGACTTAAGTTTCAGACTCATCTTAAGCACAAAGCAATGCTTAGGGATAATTTATAAGCTTTCCTCAAAGCCTGAAATCTGTATCTAGTATTGCAAAGAACCACTTTATTGTCTCATTTTCTCCATGGCATATCTCCCATCAGATGCCTTATCTAAGAACTGAGCTTGTGGGGAGAGGAAAGCTTTCTTTTTACCTGCAATACATTTAATTGCAGTATTGCCTCACATGAAAAGATGTACTGCTCATTAAACAGCTTTACAGACTGTTCTAAGTCAGTATTGTTTGTATTATTGATCCCTTTTGTCCTGCATTGTTTGTGGTTCTATGAAGGCAATTAAATTCATGAGCTGTAGAAAGATTTACATCAGGTAGATTCAGCTTCTTAAGTGATGATCAGAGAGACTATTGCCTCCAATTAGACGAGGCAATCAGTCCTCTTAGGAACCAAAATTAACAAGTCATGAATACCCATTCATAGAGGGCAGCTCCGACTGGATGGCATTCACTTCAAGTGCTCTGACTGGATCCCTCATCCACCCTTTCACATAACAGCGTTTTCCATAACTACCTCTTACTTTACAGGCATCTGCCATGAACCACAGTGAATTCAAGAAAGCTCCTCATAGCACACGTTTAAGATATACCCACTCACCCATTTTAAACACAAAAGAAACCATGAAGTCACCTTGTACCCCTCCTGAATAACATGACAGGACGAGAGATTAAATTCCAACTATTTCAGGACAAGATACCAATATCATTGTCATGTAAGTGCTTTGCAACAAAGGGTTGCCCTTAAATACTTTTCTCACCTTGTTTTAGAAGATGCAGCTATTGAAGTACTTGCTCCTTTGTTTAAATTAAATGCAACTACAAAATAAAAAGAAATTACTCTATTTCTATCTTGAAAAATAACTGCATTGAAGGATGTTACAGTTATAAAAATCTGGAAATGGAAAAGATGAGCAATTTGAACACATTTACCCATTTTGGTTCAGCTTTTAAAATAAAGTACTTTACAATTTAGAAGAAAAAATACTCTGTATTTCCGTATTCCAGTGCTCTTTAGAACAGATCTCAAACTGCTTTATGAGCAGGCTTCAGTGCTCATCTTGGTTTAATTACAAGATCAGCTTCAGTAGCTTCTAGAAAATGACATGTCTCAAAACCTGCTTACCTTTTTCTTCATCGTTCTCTCTGTTCAGTTCAGTATAGACTGGCTTCTCCTGCCAAAATAAACCACAAAGCACATTTCAAGAGTCAAGCAGAAAGCTGAGCCAGGGTATAATTTAGTGGTGATCATTGATTAGCTCAGTTTTACATACTGTGAGATTATGACAAGTGTAATATTCAACCTGTCTTGATTCACAGGAGATTATAAACTGGAACGTTATCTCATTACAGGTTCCTGGGCAAACTTCTCTGATTAACACTCTCTGCAGAGAAGCTATCTAAGCTTGATGGATTCCAGCAGTTTGCCCCACTGGAATCAGCATGAACAGAATGCTTCCTGGACAGACTGAGAACTCCAAGAGGGAAATTCTGGAATGCAGCCAAACATGCCCACTGTTCCTCATCTTGAACTGGTGATCAGTTTGTAACCTAAAGCTTACTCATCACCGTCTAACCAACTGCAAAGAAAATATGAATGCCAGTATCCCAGGAGCATTCATCACCATTAAATTAACCAAGAGGAGTTCTGAGCTGAAGGCTGACACACATGCAATTTTACTCACCAGTTCTTTCCCCTCCAAACCTCTTCTAACTTGCTGTTCAATGAATTTTGCAGTTTTTTCTTCATCATCCAGGTCCTGTTTCTTCTTCCTCTCTTGCTCTTGTTGCCTGCGAATAGTCTCTGGGTCCCTATCAATATATTGGATATACCAGCCTTTTGGAGTCTCATCCACCTTGCAAAGACCTAAAAGTCAACATAAGATAAAGTAAAATTTAATACTGACAAAAGCAACCAAAGACAAAGAATCAATACCATTTTCACAGCTGAAGAACAATGCAGATACTTCACCAGAGACAATGCACCCCTTACTGACCTGATGAAACTGACTGACAGACCACACCAAAAGGTGGTGGTGAATAGCTCCTTTACAAACCAGTGACCTGACACTAGTGGGGTTCCCCATGGATCAATGTCATTATAAATGACTTGGATGATGGGATCAAACATGATACCAAACTGAATGGGGAAGTGGACACTTTGGAAGGGAGATCCACCCACTGTACGAAGACCTTGGTAGGCTGAAAGAATGCTCTAACAAGAACTTTATGAAGTTCAACAGGACAGATGTAAGGTCTTGCACCTGGGAAAACACTATCCGGGAGTGCAGCACAGGCTGGGATCTGCTCAGCTGAAGAGCAGCTCTGTGGGAAGGGGCCTGGGGGACACAAGCTCAATATGAGTGAACAGCCTGCTGCTGTGGCAAAGAAAGCCAGCAGGATGCTGGGGGCATCAACAGGGACATCACCAGCAGGGATAAAGATGTCATTGTCCCACTCTACTCAGTGTCTATCAGGCCACACCTGGAATACTCTGTGTATTTTGCTCCCCACTGTGCAAAAAAGCTGTGACCAGGCTGGAGAGGGTCCAGAAAAGGGCCAAAGAGATGGTGCAATAATCTCCCCAGGGAAGTAGTGGATTCCCCAACACTGGGCCCTTTAAAGATTCAGCTGGACAGGGTGCTGGGACATCTAACCTAGGTCATGCTTTGCCTAGAAAGGCTGGACCAGATGATGCTTGAGAGCCCTTCTAGCCTGGGACTCCAGCCCTTCAGCTAGCCAGTTCTATTTGGAAATAGGCCAGAGCACGTAATAAAGTGGAGGGAGTGTTTTCCAATACTTCCTCGTTGAAGAAAATGTTTCCTTCCCACTGTTTTAACAAGGAAGAAAACAGAAATCTAACACATATAAACAATACACACTAATAGCATCATACTAAAGGAAACATTACTACACTTCATTATTGTTACTAACTCGGCCTTGAGTGACTTTCCAAACACTCATGAATGTATCCTGTTGGACACAGGCAATCAGTGCCAAAGTAAACTTGCTGTCATACCACAGTCAGTGCCATTTAATATCTCTTCCTCCCACTGAACACAAAACTGCAGATCTCAAGCTTTAACCCTTTCATTAAGGCAGGAATGAAAACAACTGTTGGTTCTCTTCACCTTAAACATGGAAGGATTCTGTAAGTCATAAGAAATGTTCTGTGGTAGTTGTTAATTTTAAATGGCAACTGTTGGAAGTTGATTTAGGATGGAGCAATACCCTCCAGTAAATATAGACAACAGACGACATGAGAAAAGGCTCAAGACTGATGCATTTATCACAGACTTCTGGCATTTTACATAAGCAAATTCTTAATAGTTAGCACAGAAATGTGTTTGGATATCTGCATATATATATGTGCATATATGCAGGAAAGGAAGGGAAGAAAGAAAAAGGAAATAGAAGAATTAACCTAAACATTTACTGATCAATTATCAGCAAGTTGCTCACTCCCCAAGTAAGCAACTGCACTTACCTTCCCTCCCCAGCCACTTTGTGAAATCAGTCAGAGTCTCCCACTGTGTGGCATTCATGTGGATGTGTTCTCTATGGCTGATATATTCATTGTACACAATATTATTGTGGACTCTCTTTGTTCCTGAAATACAGAATTATTGTTACTATTGTTGCTGTGGTGGTTGTTATTAAATCTAAGTGTGGGATTTAGGATAAAGCAATAAAGCAACCAAAACTCTTGTACTGAACCAATAAAAGACAGTAGAAAAAGATCAAGTAAGCAAACAGGACAATATTTACCAAATCTCCTCCTGAGCAGCTCTAGGAAATCATTTCGAAATTCCCTTTAGGGATAAAAAGAAAGTATTTTAGTACAAATTTAACAATTACAAAGCATTTTCTATTGTTGTTCCCAAATAAAGATCTGCAGTATAAACATGAGCATTCTTTTGAACTGAGCACGATGAAAGCCCAGCCACTCACTTCCCTTTTTCAGCAAAGCAGCATTAAATGCAGTGTGCATGCACAAAGAAACACAATGTGGTACGTGCACATACAAGTTAAATCTTCAAAAGGGTAACAGCCTTTCAAAGGGATAAAATGGAAAGAAGGAAATCTAAACACTTCCCACTAATTGCTGGTGTTTCATTACCAGTTGTCTCCCCAGGTTGACTGACACAAAACACAAAGGGCAGCAGTGGCAGATGGGGCAGGTTGATCACTCATCCTGCTGCTCATTCAAGGGCTTGAGAATAAAGCCTCATTTCAAACTCGTGCTGAAGACAGCTCCAGTCAACTCAGCTGTCCTGTTGGTCACCTGGACAAAGGACTGGGGGGAAACTGGGATGTCAGTCACACTACTCACTTGTTATCTCTCTGTAATGGCTCTTTTAGCTCTTTGTATCTCACGTGGGGGCAGTCACTTTGCTGGGACAGAAGGGTGACATCAAAATAAAGTGTCTTCAGTGGGACATGCGGCCTTAACAATGTGGCTGTGCAGATCTGATACAGGAATGAAGATCTGGGTAAGGATATACAGCAGACTTACTCAGAAAAGTAATCCATGAACTGCTGAGGATTTTCAGAAGCCAGCAGCAATTGCCTCTGGTGGGACTCAGACATGCAGTGACATTTGAAGCCATTCTAGAAAACAAAAGTAAAGACTTTGCCTGTTTTTGTCTCGATTTGCAATACTCACACACAGCTGACCAGTATTCAAAAGAAAGCTTTGCAAGCAAAATTCCTTGGAGGCTACACACAGAAAAGAGCCTATGATGGGGTGGGTGTTCCTCCTGACCAGGCAAGCCAGAACCAAAACTCCTCTCAAGGCCAAGAGACTCCAGACAAGAGAGAGGTTATGAGACAGGACATTCCAGCAGTTCTCCTCATCCCTTGTGGAATGAGATAGACCACTGCACCCCTGAGGTCCACCTGGGACCCATCCAGCACTTGTGCAAGAGCACTCTATATTTTTCTTGGCTCCCTACCTGACCAACAGTACCACCAAATGTGTAAGTAAGGGATGGTGTCCTGGGACCACTCAAGGGACTGTGGCAGTCTGACCACCTCTGGCACAGGGCTGAAGTCATCAGAGCTCACCAAAAACCACCCAGACACAGGACTTCAGCTGCTTCCTTTTTTTTTTGTCTGATATAATGTTCTTTCATTACAATATGATTAAATCTACAGCAAATTTCATTCCATGGGAGCTCTGCCCCATCTTACAAAAAGATCTGGTCATAGAACAGTGAAGCTTTTTTGCTCATAGTCACTGGAAAGAGAATAGAATCCAAGGTTCTTCAGTGAAAAGAAGAGGGGGGAAAAACAGCTGGAGAACAATACAACCGAATTATCCATAAGATGCTTTATTTCTCTAAGTCCCATTACAGAGGCTATTCACTAAAAGCACAGTTACCTAAAGTGGAGGTACTTTTGGATCACAACTCTGATGGAAATCAGGAAGGACACTCACATCCTACAGGCATCTGGGTCCAAGTGAACAGACAAGTAAAAACACAAGGGGGAAGCTTCAGAGAAAAAGCAACTCTTTACAACAGGAGAAAGAGAGAAGATGGAAAAGATGGAAGAAACTGAATGGAGTCATCTGGACAAAAACACATGGTCCTGTTGGCACAGCTCCAAAGGAGCTGATCAGAGAGCTAGAGCAGTTCTGCTCTGGAGGCATGCTGAGAGCTGGGCTCGCTCAGCCTGGAGAAGAGAAGGCTCAGGGAGACCTTATTGTGGCCTTTCAGTACTTAAAGGAGCCTAGAAGAATGCTGGAGAGGGGCTTTTTATAAGAGTAAGTACTGGCAGGACTCAGGAGAATGAGTTTAAACTGAAAAAGGGTAGATTTATATTAAAGGCAGAAGCTGTTCCCTGTGAGGGTGCTGAGGCGCTGGCACAGGGTGCCCAGAGAAGCTGTGGCTGCCCCATCCCTGGCAGTGCTCAAGGCCAGGTTGGACACAGGGGCTTGGAGCAGCTGCTCCAGTGGAAGGGGTCCCTGCCCGTGGCAGGGGTTGGAGCTGTATAAACTTTAAGGTCCCTTCCAACCCAAACCATTCCATGAAGAGCCCTCATAGTGCTTCAGATGCCCATTCCCTTGGGCATGTCACTGTACTCACCCTGCTCCCAAGGTAGATCACAGCTACCCTCTACTCCCCTCTAAGGTAGATGGGAGCCACTTAACTCTTAACCGTATCAGCCTCTCAATGTGTGCACAATGAAATTAGTCCTCCAAAGAGTTTGGGGCCACCCTGTGCTCCCCCCCAACCCTGGGCTGATCAATCTGCAGGGGAGTGAATCATAGAATAGTTGGGGTTGGAAAGGACCTTAAGCTCATCCTGTTCCAACCCCTGCCATGGGCAGGGACACCTCACACTAAGCCATATCACCCAAGGCTTCATCCAACCTGGCCTTGAGCACTGACAGGGATGGAGCATTCACAACCTCCCTGGGCAACCCATTCCAGTGCCTCAGCACCCTCACAGGAAAGAATTTCTTCCTTAGATCCAATCTAAGCCTCTGCTGTTTAAGTTTGAACCCGTTACCCCTTGTCCTATCACTACAGTCCCTAATGAACAGTCCCTCCCCAGCATCCCTGTAGGCCCTTTCAGATACTGGAAGGCTACTCTGAGGTCTCCACGCAGCTTCTCTTCTCCAGGCTGAACAGCCCCAACTTTCTCAGCCTGTCTCCATACAGGAGGTGCTCCAGTCCCTGAGCATCCTCGTGGCCTCCTCTGGATTTGTTCCAACAGTTCCATGTCCTGAATATCCCTAAAGGTGGACCAGGGTCAACACACTTTCTCCAAAGTGGATGAGGGTTTCTCCCATGGGGGATTTGGGATCCAACAGGATCAATCCACCCACAACCAGCAACTAGAAACCCTCCAGCTTCTAGCAATCTGCCCCCAAGGGGAGCATGATCCATACAAGAGGCACTAGGGACCCCCCAGAAGAGAATAAAGACCCTCTCCAGTGCTCCCCTAAAGAGATTCAGGCCTCCTCATGTTCCAACAGCAAAACCAGGACGTTCCCTACAAGTCTCACACCGCACAGATGGAAACAGGGCCCCCGCAAGGCAACTGGGGACACTTCCATGAGGAGCCTGAGCCAGCCCCCTGGCGAGAGAACTGGGAAACACACAAGAAGGTTATGAGCTCCCATACCCCCTAAGGCAATCGCATCCCCTATAAAAGAATTAAGGACCCTTACAAGGGCGATCGCAGCCCCCTGTGTCCCCCTCAACAGCACTAGGAACACTTACATGGCAGTTGGCAGTCCCCACAAGGGTCTGATGAGACCCGACCCGCTGTTTATCCGCAGGACACCCACCCCCACAAAGATCCCCTATAAGTGGGTCAAAGCCCCATTTCCCCTCGCACAGAGCCCCGTGAAGAACCGGGGCCCACCACTCCCCCCCACCACAGGCCTATCTTCCACCACCACCGGAGCGGGCTCACCTCATCGCGGCACTGCTTCTGGCACATCTGGCAGTACCAGCGCAGCTTCTGCAGCCCCTTGGACTTGATGCGGTTGGCGATAGCCTTAGGGCTGAGGAAATCCGACTTCCCCATGGCTGCGAACCGGCCGTCCCCTCAGGCAGCCCCGACCCGGTACCGACCCCGCCGGAAGTGGCGGCCCCGGAAGCACTTACCGCCCCCTCCCGGCGCGGCTGCGCGGCCGCTGACCTTCAGCGGGGCTGTGGTGAAGGCGCCGCCATGTTCACCCGGGGGGCTGCGGTCGCGCTTTACCAGCCGCAATGGTAACGGGAGGGGATGCGGGTTGTGAAGGGCTTTATGGGGACGTGGGGTGCGTCCCGGTGGTGGTTGTGGTGATGGGGGCGGCCTTGGGGGGTGAGCGGTGAGGCTTCCCCTGGGTGGGGTGGTGGGGTTGGCCCTGAGGTGTCTGTGGGCTCCGGTATGGCGGGGGGAGCGGGGGCAGTGAGGGTAATGGCGAACGGGCCCCTCAGTGACCTGCTGGCCACGGGGGTTCCGTCCCCAGCCGCAGCTCTGCGGCTTCGTGTGTGACAGTGTGCAATGAGACCCTGCTTTTGTCGGGGAATGCTGTATCCGTATCTGCTTCCTTTTAATCGTTAAGAAACCCGGTTCATTTACCCTTTTGATGCCCTGTTGCCTGGCCCTCGTTTACACTGGGCTTGAGGCAGTAGTAATGCACTAGATGTAGAAGGTGAGCAGAAGGATGGAAGCCATGTGTGCAATGCACGGTTTAGAGCAGCTTGTCACTGCTATAGATGCTTTCTAAGAAGCAGCAGCTCTAAAGGTTTCATCCCTCTGGAAGGCCTCTGCCCTTGGCAGGGGTTGGTTTGCTGCAGAACCAGTGAACTATCCTAATATCTCCCCTATTCATTTTCAGGGGCCAAGTCAGGAATATGGCAACTCTGAAAGACAGTGAGTACTGGTTTTGTGTGCTTCTGAGAGAGGGGAAGTGTTGCAGGAAAGCCCTAAGTTAACATACAAATTACCTGTTGGATAAATTCATTGTGATACACTATAATGTTGATCCGTGAGCATGTCTTGTATTGAGCAAATGTCCTTCAGAAGAGGCATTGCTCTAAAAGGTTTAGCACTGATTGAAGTGACATTTCAGCAAACAGTATCGTTTCACACAAACGAACCTTTTTGTTCACAAAATAACCTTGTCTTCTATGCTAAACCAGATTCTGGTCACCCTTAACAATTAGGTTTTTTTATGTTTATTTGCTTGACCTTTTAAACAGCATTTGAAGGAAAAAAAAGATTGACTGAATGGTTCTGCTTTGATAATACTTCATTTAGCTGTTCTTCATAGGTTCTTTTACAGGGAGGTTGCCTTGGAATTGTGCTTGTCTGTAGAACACCTGTTTTACTTTCTTTTTTGCATCAGGATTTGTGTGAGTGTCATTTTGTCAGTCTAAGCAGAGGAAGAAGTGTATTCTGAATCCTCATACTGTGGGGTCTTGTTTGTTTGTTTCCTGTCCTTGTCATCTGAGAAAAAGATGACAGTGCTCCTCAAATGATACATGTGTGAAACAGGTAGAAGTGGAAGCAAAGAGAACAGTAAATAGATTTCATGTTGGGCTAGCTATTAAATAACTGTTATGTCTGGAAGAAAAACGTATCTATTATAAAGATGCATTTGGGTTAGCCAGATGACTACTCTTACAGCTTTCTTACTGTAAATACTAAGGTCTTTATTGAGGTTTATTTGTGCATTGTTTATTTACTTTTTCTTCTATGAGGAACTTGGCAAGATACTTTTGAATGGTGATTGCTAGCATTTGATTGCTTGGCTGTGATGTCCTTATACCCAGTATAAGTATAGCCCATGACCTTCAACTCTAACCTTGTAGTTACCAGGCGTTTGAAGTCCATCAAGAACATTCAGAAAATTACAAAGTCCATGAAGATGGTTTCTGCAGCAAAATACGCAAGAGCTGAGAGGGAGCTGAAGCCTGCCAGGATCTATGGAATGGGAGCATTGGGTGAGAGAAGACTCTGGTGATATGGGAGCAGAAGGTTTTCATGGGGGTGATGAAAGGCCTAGACTTTTTTAACCTTTCAGTAGTTTTTTTCCCAAAAGTATTTGCATCTCTAGGCCACCCTAAGCAGTCCTTACAAGTAGTTAACAGAAAGTGATTTTTAAGAGTTCTAATGTGAAATTCATAGAATAATAGAATCAACCAGGTTGGAGAAGCCCTTTAAACTCTTCAAGTCCAACTATTCCCCAGCACTGCCAAAGCCACCACTAACCCATAGCACAGAGGGCCTCATCTCCACAGTGTGTGAACACTTGCAGGGATGGTGACGCCAGCACTGCTCTGGGCAGCCTATTCTAATGCCTGAGCACCCTGTAGGGCAGGAATTGTTCCTCAGCTCCATCTAAACCTCCCCTGGTACAGCCTGAAGCCATTTTCTCTTGTCCCATCCCTTGTTTCTTGGGAGAAGAGACCAGATTCCTCCTGACTCTTTCCTTCTTGCACATAATTGTGGAGGGCGATAAGGTCCCCCTGAGCCTTCTCTTCTCCAGACTGAACCCCCCATGTCCCTCAGCCATTCCCCATCTCTCCTGTGCTCCAGGCCCTGGCTCTGCTCTAGCACCTCAATGTCTCTAGTAGTGAGGAGCCCAGAAATGAACACAGGATTCGAAGTGCAGCCTCGCCAGTGCCCAGCACAGGAGGACAGTCACTGCCCTGTTGCTGGCCATACCACTGCTGATACAGGCCAGGATGCCATTGGCCTTCTTGGCTGCCTGGACACAAGCTGCTCATGTTCAGCCCTGTCAGTCAGCATCCCCAGGTCCTTTTCCACCAAGCAGCTCTCCAGCCACTCTTCTCCAAGCATTATTAACTCATCCCCAAATCATGATGATTTCTGCTTGTTTTTGACTTTGTATGGTTACTTGGTTGGTTTTGTCACTTGTTAGAGCACCACAGCTCAGAATATCTGGCTTGCTGCTATCTATTAATGGAATTAATATCTCTGTACTACTCACAGCCACTGTCAGGCCTTCTTGTGATCCCTGGCACTGCACATGCTTCTGATGCACTGGTCTTAACACAGTGACCTTAACTAAGACATGACATGGGTTGTGTGATACCCGATCAGAAACATGTCTGGTTTTGAACTCTCACCTCTGGTCAGGTAATGTGCAAATCTGAATGATTGTGAGGGAGATAAAATTCATCTGGCTGAGATTTGGAACCCCTTTAGAAATTGTTTTAATTAGAGTAAGTCAAAGGTGTTTTGCTGTGATCTATTTGCTTCTTGGCACCCTTAAAAACTTAACCATCTCTTTTTTCTAGCTCTCTATGAGAAAGCAGAAATAAAGGCACCTGAGGACAAGAAGAAGCATCTCCTTATTGGTGTGTCCTCTGACCGAGGCCTGTGTGGTGCTATCCATACATCTATTGCTAAAACCTTGAAGAATGAGATTACCAACCTCTCAAACGCAGGAAAAGAAGTTATGGTGGTTGGAGTTGGTGATAAGATTAGAGGCCTCCTTCAGAGGTAAAAAGGATGGGTCCCAAACCCCCAAAAAAGTTTGGTTTGGTGGTTTTATTTGTATTCTGTGGTGGAAATGTCAAGACTTCTTAGAAAGCTGTGTGGCATTCAGAGGAGATAATATTTAATGGAAGTAAGTCTTGCTACCACATGTTGTACATTAGAGCATCCACTTGCTTCTAAGACAGATCTGATGTTCCTGCAGGACACATGGCAATTACTTCCTGCTGACATTCAAAGAGGTGGGACGGAGACCTCCAAGCTTTGGAGATGCCTCAGCCATTGCATTGGAGCTTTTAAACTCTGGCTATGAATTTGATGAGGGCTCTGTCATCTACAATCGGTTCAGGTAAGATTAAATTGGGACTGAACTGGAAAAACATTGGGTAGAAGGCTTCAGAGAGCACATTGGCCTGATGAAGTAATATGAAAACTGGCTGACTTGTCATGTTTATTTCTTGAGTGAGTGCTTGTTGTGTGTGAAGAGCTGTTGGTTGTTGTTTTGTGATAGCTAGGATTGGAATTCTCTTTTTCCATTACATTTACAGTCAGCATGTTATATCGATGTTGTTTCTGAGATCTCTTCATCAGGATTATCACAGAACTTTGTGGAACTGGGGGGCCAGAAGCTGCCTCTCCTGATGTGATTTTAAGCTCTCCATTTAGAGTCAGTTGAACTGAAGATGCTGTTTTTATCCAGGTCTGTCATCTCCTACAAGACCGATGAAAAACCAATCTTCTCCTTTGAAACAGTTGCTGGTTCTGGTAAGTAGTGAACTAGAAACCAGCAGTTAAGTGATAAATCACAGAGAGAGTACTCTGAACATGGGAATACAGTATTAATAATTGGTATTAACAATATGGTGTGTGTAATGGGTATAGTATTAATAATACAATGCATGTAGCATAAGTTGAACAAATTGTGTTTTCTTGGCAGCCCAAAACTGACTTACCAAGGTGCTGTGAGGTTAAAATGAAAGGTAGTAATCTTAGTTTGAGATTCTTTCTCAAGCAAGAATTGTGCATATGCAGAACTCTGCCGGTTCCAGTGTTTTCAGCACTGTAGTGACTTTGCACTAACTCAGTAAAACACCCCAAAATGTTTCTACAGCATTGCGTGGGGAGATTAAACATAACGTGTCAGTCATGTATTTGGCCTTGGTCAGAATCTGGTTTTCTGAGTATTAAACTAAATTAAACCACATAAGATACTTAACAAAAATTTTAACAGCAAAGAGAATATGAAAGTCCACAGAATGTGTGGAGAAAATCCCTCTGGATTGCCTGAAGTAGGGAAACAGGCTGGCCTAGCAGCCTTTTGCACAGTGTTATATTGTTTTGCTAGAAGTAGCATATCTCGGCTTTCTCTCAGTCTGCTTTTTCCTATTTTACAGAAAGCTTAAGTATCTATGATGATATTGATGCTGATGTGTTGAGAAACTACCAGGAATTTACACTAGCAAATATTCTCTACTACTCCCTGAAAGAATCCACCACCAGCGAGCAGAGTGCTAGGATGACTGCTATGGACAATGCTAGCAAGAATGCTTGTAAGTCCACTTGATGGGTCTCCCACGACTTCAGTAGTTTCACTTGAGAGTACTGACCTCCTTTTGTGTCATTCTTTGCTTCCAAAATAGTAAGAAATTAGCTGGTTTCTTCTCTCAGTTCCATTTTGAGTCAGTCCTTTAGCCAGCATCCTTGTAGGCCCCCTTCAGATACTGGAAGCTGCTCTGAGGTCTCCACACAGCTTCTCTTCTCCAGGCTGAACAGTACCAATGTTCTCAACCTGTTTCCATATGGGAGGTGCTCCAGCCCTGATCATCCTTGTGGCTTCCTCTAGACTTGCTCCAACAGCTCTGTGTCCTTCTCACAAGTGTTCCTTGGAAGGTGTCCAGGCTGGGTGCAGCATGGTGTATGCATTCGGTATTAGTGGGAGACAGCTTTTAATGTGGCATGCTGTGAGATTTCAGCTTTAATAAGGGCAGTGTTGCCTGAAGGACACTCATGACCAAGCGGAGCTGGTGTGATGAGCAGTTTTGCTGTCTGGAACTGTACATGTGGCTCTCTGCTGACAGCCTTATCTTGACAGAGAAGTGATATCTTCTGTGTTTAAAAGAAAAACACATGCAGAAATAACACTTCAGAAAGGTGTTTCCTTTTGCCAGAGCCACAGTAACTTGAAGGAAATCCCAATGTAGTTAATTTAAAGGCAAATAATGTATACTTCTGTTATGTTAAAATAAGCTGAGTCATACCATGGTGTTTACTATCCATCAGATATCCTTCAGATGTTTAACTCTGATGTTTCAAGCCAAATTACCAAGTTTCTAAATTGAGTGTTATCTATAGGTGAAAAAATGCAAAGTGCAGTAAGCCTCTTCAGTGCCTTCATGGATTTACAAGACTACTTCATACACCTTCTCCCTGTCTGTATTTGAATACTTACTGCATGCTCAAATCCCAATCTTGGTTTTTCCTAGCTGAAATGATCGACAAACTGACCTTGACTTTCAACCGTACTCGCCAAGCCGTCATTACCAAGGAGCTTATTGAGATCATCTCTGGTGCTGCTGCTCTGTGAGTACATGTGGAAATGTAAAACAGGAGTGGCTGCAGCATCATGGAATGTGTGTGTGTGTGTGTCCTGCTTCAGGCAGGTGAACAGGGAAGGTTAGGGCATGCAGGTCGCAACACTGAAGGGAAGGCAATCCATGGCATGAGTCTTGAGTTTTCTAGCTTGTGCAGTTCTACTAACAAGTGTGAAGTTTGGCAGGCTTGGTTTGGCCAGATGAAGTTTAAAATACTGGTAGAATAGATCTTTAGCCTCAACATACACCCTTGTTTCAACATAAAATCATAGAATTGGGTTCCAAGGGTTGGAAAGGACCTCAAGATCATCCAGTTCCAACCCTTCTGCCATGGGCAGGGACACCTTACACTGGATCCTGTCACCCAAAAGCTCTGTCCAACCTGGCCTTGAACACTGCCAGGGATGGAGCATTTGCCACTTCTTTGGGCAGCCTGTGCCAGTGCCTCCCCACCCTCACAGTAAAGAACTTCTTCCTTATATCCAACCTGAACTTCCCCTGTTTCAGTTTGAACCCATCACCTCTTGTCCTATCGCTCCCTGATGAATAGTCCCTCTCCAGCATCCTTGTAGCCCCATTCAGATACTGGAAGGCTGCTATGAGATCTCCACGCAGCCTTCTCTTCTCTAGGCTGAACAGCCCCAACTTTCTCAGCCTGTCTTCATATGGGAGGTGCTCCAGCCAGTGTTTGTTCTTCCTTTTTGGCTCTCAGTGAATTTCCCCCTCCACCTGGACTTCATTCTACTTTTCCCAGCAGAGTTGGGTGGGGGAGAGCAACGTGGGTAACTGAAACTTTGCATTTTAGCTCAATCAGCCTGTGGCGGTGTTCAGAGGCAGAGAGTTCAGGGGTGAGATTGGAAGGAGGAGGGAATTCAAGAGTCTCTTGCTACAAAATGTGTATTTTATACTTTTAAGCTCAATATTTTGCTTATTTCCCTGAGAAAAGCTTTGTGACTGTGTGTACCGCAGGTTACAAACCTGTGGGCTTGGCCCACAAGTTGTAACCACATCTGTCCAATGTGTATGACATGTTAGAGTTGATCTGTGCTGTATCTAGATGCAAATATATGTGTTAATGCCCTGCCTGTTTACAAAATGCCTACAATACCTACAATGGAATACTGACCATGCAGCAGTTAGATGCTGTATTGTGCTCCTCACAATACATATGTGGTCATAAATGTATCGTTTTGCCTGAATTTGCATGAGTTGCTTCCTAACTTGCTTGTTCTGTTTTCTCTCATAATACCATAACCAGGGATTAATCGGAAAAACAAAGCGGTTCAGCCAAATCCAAGAGGTAAAGTGACAAAATAGACTGTGTTTTAGATCAGCACAGAAAATCCCCAAGTCAAATGAGGAAGCTGCAATTCAGTGGTGTTGTGTGGGTCAGCCAAACTTCTCTTCCCAAAGAGCTGGGAAGGCTCCTGCTGCCACTTTGAACCTGAACAAGAAGTTCTGAAGCATCAGTAATCTTAAGCAATACACTTCCATGATACCACATCGTTTGACAGGATTTTCTGTGCTGGTTTTATGTCTTTCTGGTTAGTTTTCAGTTACTTTTTTTAATGTTTTTATAGTGCCCTGACATTATGCAATGACTTCAAAATGTCTCTGTATAAAAACCTGAGCAGGTTCCTGAAGTTAAAATAAGCATATTCCAAATTTAAAACTTAAGGGGAAAAATTACTTGATAAAGAATTGGGGGAAGGTGGAAAGAATATTAATGAAGTATTCAGATTGGAGAAGATAAAAGTATTAAGTGATTGAATAAATGGAAGGAGTTTAATTTGCTTCCACTTTCCTTACAGGTGAAGAAGAGCTTTTCTGAGCACATGGTTTAACCTGCCCGTGTCTGTGGTAATGAAACTGCTCTTATTTTGTGAAGAAATGGGAAAGCCCCAGAAATCTGTAAATTCTTACAATAAACCACCTACATGAGACAAAATCCTCTTGGCTGTTCGTGGAGCAAACATTCTTGGTGTCTAAGTCTGGGTTTGATGGAGGTGTGCATTGAAACTTCCTTTCTAAAGGCTGTGCTCTTTATTTTGTAATGTACCTGGCATGTAAAACATGTAAGTGGGTGTTTCTTTGGAAGAGTAGTGCTCACCCACCTTCACCTCATGCTAAGTGTTGGTTAGTTATGCACATAGTATTGTGTGCTGGAGGAGACAGGAATAACCTCTGCTTCAGGCAGTTGGAACACTGGTGTTTCTCTCTAGTTTCAATACCCCATTACTACCATTTCTAGATGTTCATGTTCTCAAGTGAACAGATCTGATGCTATGAGTCATCTCAGTGTTTAGAATACATCTCCTCCAGAACAGCCTCTCATTTCCCTGAATCCCACCCCAGGATACTCGCACTGCTTCCCTTATTCATATGTACAAATGCTGCAGGGTATCACCAAGACATCACTTTGGTAAGCCAACAAGTTGCCTCTAAGGAAACTCATTACCCAAGTTCAGTATGTAACTGGTTTCTAGACCAGCTGACTGAAGTCCAACTTAGTCCAGTAGCAGCCTGAGGAAGGAAGTGGCTGCTTACACCTGCCTCTGTGGTACATTTATAGAGTCACAGGCCCTTTTGAATTGGAAGAGACCTTAAAGTTCATCCAGTCCCAATCCCCTGGGACACTTTCTACTAGAGCAGGTTGCTCCAAGCTCCATCCAACCTGGCCTTGAACACTGCCAGGGATGGGGCCAGGGTCTCCAGGAGCCTTCTCCAGGCTGAACAAGCCCAGCTCTCTCAGCCTGTCTCCGTAGCAGAGGTGTTCCAGCCATGAAGCATTCCAACAGGTAAACGTCCTTATGCTTGGAGTCCCAGAGCTGGGCACAGGACAGCAAGGAGAGTCTCGTCAGAGCAGTGTAGAGGGAAGGAATCCCTTCCCTCAACCTACTGCTCACGCTCTGGGGATGCAGCCCAGGATATGGTTGGTTTCTGAGCTCAGATGCACACTGCTGGGCCATGGGGAGCTTTTCATTAA
This sequence comes from Melopsittacus undulatus, assembly GCF_012275295.1. Taxonomy (NCBI): domain Eukaryota; kingdom Metazoa; phylum Chordata; class Aves; order Psittaciformes; family Psittaculidae; genus Melopsittacus; species Melopsittacus undulatus. The sequence goes on from NC_047531.1 coordinate 675,296, forward strand.
CCAACATCTCCCAAGTCTTTCTCCCCATGAATGCTTTAAATCCAGTCTCGTCCAGCCTGTAGTTGTGCTTGGAATTGCCCTAACCCATGTGCGGGACCTTGCATTTGGCCTTGTTGAACTTCATGAGGCTGCACAGTTCCAACTCTCCAGCCTGTCCAGGTCCCTCTGGATCCTGTCCCTTCTCTCCAGCGTATCAACCAAGCCACACAGCTCGGTGTTGTCAGCAAACTTGCTGACAGTGCACTCAATCCCACTGTCATGTCATTGATGAACAGTGCTGGTCCCAACATGAACCCCTGAGGGACACAACCTGTCACCAGTCTCCATCTGCACACCGAGCTCTTGACCACTATCCTCTGGGTATGACCACCCAACTAATTCCTCATCCACCAAAGTCCAACCATCAAATTAATGTCTTCAATTTAGAAAGAAGGAACCCCATTTCTGAGATGGGAAAGGTGATGCCAGTTCAAACCTGCCCAAAGCTTCCCTATGGACTGAAGGGAGCAAGTAAAGAGCATCCACCTGCCCTGACCAACAACAGGACTGGTCATGGCTCCAGCTCCCTTCTCTACAGGTTTCAAACCTGAGATGTGACTGATAGAACAGACAGCGCTGTTTACTGACTAATCAGCACAGTACTGATAGTCTAAGAAATCAAAGAGCTAATTTGTGAACTAATTCACTTCTAACAATAGGCTGCTATTATTTACACTTCTGTCCTTCACACCCTGATTAGTTACACAGAATAGCCATTGCAGAGCCAGCACTAAGAGCCCTGCTGCTCCTCATTCTAACTCCCACACCACTCCCTAACCATTATCCTTGTTTCTGGATCCTCCCTTTTGCCACCATAGTCACCTTTTCTCTGCTTGTTTTTTGTTTGTTTTTTTCCCCCAAATGAACAATTCACCCATAAACACTTTATCATTGCCAATTTTGCTATACCTGTAGCCACCAACACAAGAGGGACCTGGAGCTGATGGAGTGAGTGTAGAGCAGGCCATGGAGGTGCTGCAAGGGCTGGAGCAGCTCTGGCTGAGTAAGCTGAGCTGGGGCAGCCTGGACAAGAGAAGGCTCCTGAAGGGGAGACCTGAGAGCAGCTCCAGTGCCTAAAGGGGCTGCAGGAAAGCTGGAGAGGGGCTTTGGACAAGGGATGTAGGGACAGGCCAAGGGGAATGGCTTGAACCTGCCCAAGAGAGGGGAGACTGAGCTGAGCTCTGAGGCAGAAGCTGTTCCCTGGGAGGGTGCTGAGGCGCTGGCACAGGGTGCCCAGAGAAGCTGTGGCTGCCCCATCCCTGGCAGTGCTCAAGGCCAGGTTGGACACAGGGGCTTGGAGCAGCTGCTCCAGTGGAAGGGGTTGGAGCTGGAGGAGCTTTAAGGTCCCTTCCAACACAAACCAGTCTGGGCTTCAGATTCCAGTTCCTCACAGCATAATCCTTAACTTCCACCTCACACAGCTGGCTGCTCCACAACAAACCTGAGGCAGCATTTGCTGTATATGACATATATGGAACACACGTGGTAAGGCCATATAGTGATGCAGGAGGACCCAAAAAGCCCCAAAACACCATCTGCAGACTGAAAAGCGACCAAATGTCAGCATTAGCAGAGGAGTGATTAAAAGGCTTCACCTAAAGCCTCAATGTGAGGTCTCAGCAGTGAATGGTACCTGTGGGCTCGCAGATGCCGCAGTTCAGCGGACCCCAGCGCTGCTGGGGCTGACATCTGCCTCCTGCACCCGTCAGAAAGGGGAAGGAGAGACCCACGCTCCAACAGCGCCTCCATAAACGCCTTTAACCGGTACATCCCTGCTCGCCATCCCCGCTGTGTGTTCAAACACTGCGCCCAAGGCAGCGCCTCACGGGGCCGCGGGGAAGCCCAGCCCAGGGCCGCAGCCTGCAGCGCCCCGGAAGCCCTCCCGGCCCCAGCCTCACCTCCCACCGCTGCTGCCAGAGAACACCCGGTTTCGGTGTTCACGGACGGGGCCGGTTCATGGACGGGGCCGGTTCTTCCTCACCACCGGTACCGGTATCACCACAGCCCCATCGATGCGCTCGGCGCTCCGCATCCCGCTCGATGCGCTCGGCGCTGGAGCGTTGCGGCCTGTGGCGGGCGGCGGGGCGGTGCGACGGCGCCAAGATGGCGGCGGCGGCGGGCCGTCCGTGAGGCAGCCGCGGCCCTCCGGGCCCAGGGCGGGCGGTGGGCCCGGACCGCACCGAGCCGAGCCGGCATGTGCGAGACCTACTCGTGGTGGCTGCTGCGGGTGTCGGTGGCGCAGATCTGCCAGGCCCTCGGCTGGGATTCCGTGCAGGTCTCGGCCTGCGACCTCCTCACCGATGTGCTGCAGCGGTACCTGCAGGGGCTGGGCCGGGGCTGCCACCGCTACTGCGAGCTCTGTGAGTGGGGACAGCGGCTGTGGGGCTGGGGGAGGCGGTTGTGGGGAGCCGGTTGTGGGGCTGTGTCTGAGGGAAGCGAGCTCTGTAGGTGCCATCCATAAGGCTCTGCTGTAAGGGGAGGTTATGGGGAGGAGGGCTTTGGGGTCTCACTGTGGAGAGCAGCTGTGAGGTGTAGGACATGTACATGGAGGTGTGGGCTGTGGGGCAGTGTTGTATGTGGAGGCGGGCTGTGGGGCAGCTCTGTGCGGGGAAGTGGTCTGAGGTGGAGATGTGGGTATGGGGAGTGGGAGAACCCAAGCGGGGGCATGTAGAGAGGTGGGATGTGGGGCAGTGGATGTGAGGGGTAGATGGGGGAGATGAGGTTGTGAGTCAGTGTAAGGGGCCGTGGGGAGGTGGGCTGTGGGGACGAGGAAGGGGAATTGGGCTGTGGAGCAGTGTGGAGGACAGAGAGGATGGGAAGGGGAGGCATGGGGCAGTGCTGGTGCATGGGGGCCCTGCTGTGAGGGAGAGATGAGCTGTGGGGCAGTGGGTCTGGGGAGATGGGGCTGCTGCTTCCCTTTCTCTGTCTGTAGCCTGCAGAGTACCAGGGTGCATGTGTACAGGAGGGCAGAGGGGGCTCTTGGCCCTGCTGCTGGGGCTGTAGTGTTCTGGATATGGGAGGGGAGTGTACTAGGTGGGGAGAAGGGGTAGCCAGCCCCTTTGCATGCATGGGAGGATGTGCTGCTGCTGCTGTGTGGTCCTGGCTTACTTCTGGGTGATAGTCTGTGTCCTGGGGAGGGTGTGGGGCTGGAAGTATAGGATCCACAGTGTTGGTACAAGGGTAGGTGCTGAGGCTGTAGGGCACAAGGGTTGGGCTGTACAGGGTGACAGGGCAGGGAGGTGTTAACCTCATGGCTGGGATTGTGCTGTGTGTGTCTGGGGTGTGTGTAAGCAGTGAAGAGATGGAGCTGCAGTGCATGGGGTCTGAGAGGGGTACTTGGGGAAGGGGAGTCACCTCCGTGGGGAGAGATGTGGCTGGAAATGCTATTATTGGAGTGTTCTGGGTTAGGTATTTATACCCATATATGCACATGTATGTGTAAGGGGGGTGGTTTGTGGGGCTGGAGGTGCCTGTGTGTAAGGGGAGGTGTGGGGCTTTAGTGCTGGGGTGGGGATGCACATGTACTGTGCTCTGTGGGGTCAGGGATGTATGTGCAGAGGGATGACATGGGGCTGTGGTGCCTAGTGTCAGGTATACATGTGTGTGGGGTTGGGCAGAGGGCTGTGGTCAGGGATTGATGTGTACCAGGTCAGTATGGGATCTGTGTAAGGCTGGGGATTGTGTGTACAGGGGGAAGTGCTAGTACCATGGGGCTGGGAACATGGAATCACAGAATCATAGAATAGTTGAAAGGACCTGAAAGATCATAAACGTTGAAAGAAAGGACCTGAAGATCATAAACGTGCATAAAAGGGGATGTGGATCTGCAGTGTGTGAAGTCAGGGATGCTCTAGAGTGTATTTTGGAAGAGGTAGAGCTGTAATTTACAGGATGTGGGAGGGTGATGGGGCTGCATGCAGGAGGTGTGGAGTATGTGGATGCAGAACGGGAGGGATGGGGGATCAGGCATAAGGTGTAAGTGTCCTTGTGTGGATGCAGTGGAAGAGGTTTGGCTGGATACACTGTGCAGAAGGAGCTGGGAGTGATGCTCAAGGTCTCACTGGGTTTGGGATGAGGCTGAGCTGGGATGGGAGCGTGGAAGTGGAATGAGTTTACTTGAAGTGGGAGAAGAGAGGTCTGGGAGTCAATGTGAGGATGGCTGGCTGGGTCACATAGGAGTGTGTGTGTTTGGGGGGGGATGGCAAAGGGGCAGCAGATGTCACTGCTGGGCATGGCAGTATGGCAGAGGATGAAGTTGTGTGTCCCTTGGGTTGCCTGCATCCCTGCAGTGGAGGTGCTGAGGGGGGTGGATGGCCTGCTGGTACCTGCAGATATGGGGTGTCCAGTTGCTGGCTGGGTCAGGGAATAGGATGGTGGTGGGGGTCTGCTGGGTGTGGGGATGTCAGGAAGGGGGTGCTGCTGTCCTGTCGGGTCAGGGAAGGTGTGGGGAAGTGGCAGTGTCAGAGAAGAGAGAGTCTGTCAGGGTCATTGCTAGGTCTGGATACAGTGGGATGAGGGAGCAAGGCTCAGACTGTCAGTGTGGCTGGGGGATCGTGGGTCTGTGTGTGGAGGCTTTTGCTGCCCTGAATGTGGGACAGGAAGTGTGTAACATGGGGAGGACATCAGCGATGTGTGTGCAGTTCTGGTGTCCTCAACGTAAGAAGGACTTGGAGCTGTTGGAACAAGTCCAGAGGAGGTCACGAGGATGATCAGGGGCTGGAGCACCTCCCATGTGAAGACGGGCTGGGAAAGCTGGGGCTGTTCAGCCTGGAGAAGAGAAGCTGAGAAGAGTGTGAGGGACTGTGAAGGGATCTACATCTACAAGGATGCTGGAGAGGAACTCTTCATCAGGGGTTGTAGTGATAGGACGGAGGGGTGGTGGGTTCAAACTGAAAGAGAGGAAGTTCAGGTTAAATATAAGGCAGAAGTTCTTCCCTGTGAAGGGTGCTGAGGCGCTGGCACAGGGTGTCCAGAGAAGCTGTGGCTGCCCCATCCCTGGCAGTGTTCAAGGCCACGTTGGATGAAGCCTTGGGTGATATGGTTTAGTGTGAGGTGTCCCTGCCCATGGCAGGGGCTGGAACTGGATGATCTTAAGCTCCTTTCCAGCCTGAACCATTCTGTGATTCTGTAGGGCTGCCAGCACTGCTGCTGGGTCTGTGTTTGGGGGGAGATAAAGGAAAGGGGATGCACATAGTGGAGAAGCAGGGGAGAGTGGGGGTGTAGGCTGTGTGTGCACAGAGAAACGTGGCTGGTTGTGCCTCCTGTGTCAAGAGGACACATTCCCCCTTCCTTTTGGGGTGCTGTGGGGTTGTGGACTGCTCCTGTGTCAAGTGTCTGAGTGCACTAGTAGAGAGGGGCGTCCTGGAGAGCCCCTGGGTGGCTGGGTCTGCAGCAGGGAAGGTGTTTAGAGGAAGCAGGGGTTGGAGTTGGGGTGGAGAATGGGATTGCTCACCTGAAGTGCTGGGTGAGGAGGAGGTGACACACTGGTGGTGGACTGCTGTAGATGTTCAGAGAATGCACTGGGGACTGCAGGAGGTGATGGGAGAGGTACCAGGGCTGTCAGTGGAAAAGTCTGGCAGCAGTTCTGCCCATGCTGAGGTAGCTGTGCTCTCAAAAGTGTCGGTCACAGATGAGTACCAGAGGAGTGCTGCTGTCAACCAGTGGTGGATGCAGCCTCAAGGCCAGAGAGACTGTTAAAGCCAGAGCTGTCAGCTTCCTCTGCAGAAGTGAGCTTGGAGTGTGTGGAGCAAAGATTGGCACAGGAGTACCTGAAGGTGCTGCTGCTTGTGGTCATACCCTTTCTCTGAAGCAGGAGTTCTCAATGCTGTGGTGATCTCTGATAAAGCCATGATGACCTGGATGTACCTGATACCTGGACCTGCCTCTGCTTCAGCAGTTCAGGAAGAATTGGGTGGAACTGATCTTAGGAAGGACTGGCACAGGGTGCCCAGAGAAGCTGTGGCTGCCCCATCCCTGGCAGTGCTCAAGGCCAGGTTGGACACAGGGGCTTGGAGCAGCTGCTCCAGTGGAAGGGGTCCCTGCCTATGGCAGGGGATTGGAACTGGATGAGCTTTAAGCTCCCCTCCAACACAAACCAGTTTGGATCACAGTCTTTTTATTCTTTTTCCCTTTTTCACGGAGGAGAAGTGGGATGTGCTGTTTCCATGCCAGTGACATGGTATTTTTTGTGTTACCTCTCTTAAAATGATTCCTGTATTTCTTTCTTTAAAAGGCTTGTAAAAAGATATCTTAATACTCAGCTGCTGTCTCCCTGCTTCATGAGAATTGTTTCCTTTTGCTCCTCAAATAAGTTCCTGTCCAAACCCAGCTCTGGATGAATGAGCTGAATTTTGCCATGGTTTTGCATAAGTAGAATTAATTAAATTCCAATTGTAGCATCTTTATTGTGAGTGTGTTATCTCAGAGTCAAACCAGTGGGGTTTGAGTTAGCAGAGTTGTCAGCTGGAGGGACATAATCTTTGTATTTGAAACTGAATGGATTTACTCTTGACGTATTCGAGCCCTAGTGGTATTGCTCTGAAAAGCATGTCATTGCCATTCCCACATCTCTTCAGCTGCAAAGGGAAAGGATGCTTTTCCCAGCTGTGTTAGATCTTTGTTCCAGCTGTTACATCCCATTAGGAGAGCTACAGTCAAGATTTTCATTACTTTTCTGCTCTTGTTTCTTTGCATTTGCAGGAGCTGTAGTTGATGGCAGCTTCAGTGCCTGCAAAGGGAAGGCAGAAGGATTTGCAAAGCGGGTTTGAGATGTGTTTGATGCCGTGAAATGCTTCTGAATACTGGAGGGGGTGGAGGAGAGAGTGAACTTACAAGGGAGAAAATAAGGGGTTTCCTGTTCAAGTACACCATATTATGCTGCAAAGCTTCTAAAAGGAAGCCTATTCAATGCGCTGTACACTTCACACATGGTTCTAGCCCAAGATTTAAACAGTATATATGAAAACCAATCTTGGAGTGTGTCATTAAGGTATTGAACTACACAACAGACTGGGGTTGTATGGTTTCTGAGAGCAGTGTTCCACGTTTCTGTTGTTTGTTTTAATCAAGAGGGGAAAAGGGGAAAGTTCTGTACTGCTTGGGTTTGCACTCACATTTCACTTGGTTTGATAGAGGTGGTGGCACAGATGCTGCTTTGGGTTAAGTGCTCTGGATTTTCTTTGTCTATGTTGGAGTTTTTCACATTGGTGAAGAAAACCCAGTCTCTGCTTCATTCTCTATGAATTTAGTGACTGCAGCTTGGATTGGTTATAGACATGCAGAGTATGTTGTGTTTTGCTTCTTAACTTGGCACATCCAGGGAGAGAGTTCAGTTTCCAGGATATTTAGGTGGGTGCTGCAGTTCGTGGGAGGGATGAGAAGGGAAGTCATGGTTTGTAGCCCCTAAAACCCTGATTTTTCTATTACATTGTTTTAAAAGACAACCAGGTAGCAGCTACTTCACTGTAATCGCTGAGGGCACCTGGGCGTTATTTCAGCATGGAATTCAGGACAAATTTAGTTATCTGCTGCTAAAACTAGAAGTGTAATCATAGAATCACAGACTGTTTTGAGTTGGAAAGGACCTTAAGATCATCTTAACATGGAAGAGACCCATAAGGGTCATTGAGTCCAGCTCTGTGCTCCTTGCAGGACTATTTAGAAGTTATTTATATATATAGATATAAAATGAAGCTATACACCATATGATATTAAATATAGACAATATTAAATAATACATTAAATTGATATTATTCATGCAACCGCATTTCTGTTGAAAAGGCAGGTTCTAGTCTGGCAATCACAACATTGTAGCTGGAAGTGAAAATGAGGAGGTAGAGTTGGCTCCAAACCTGCTGGCGTGTCACTGTACCATCTCCTGTAAAAGGAGACTTCATTCTAGCAAATACTTGTTTGGAGAATGCAAACAGCAAACAGGATTTTGGCTGGGAATTACCATAGTGGAGAGAATTGACCTGGTGTCAACCAAATGTTTCAAAGTATTAAACTTTGATCAGTTTAAATGCACTGGTTCCTGATCCTGATCCTGAATGACTTGTAACAAGTATCTATGTGGAACCCATAACATTTTTTATAAGAAGCATATCTCTGTATGTCCCGATAACCTTATATTTTGATGGATTTAAGTAATTTACTGTATACTGGCTACCAGTAAAGAAGGATAACTTGTTTTTTTGCTTGACATTTATGTGGCTGCTGGAAAAAGAAGCAGACTGAGCAGCAATAGCAGGAAGGTGCTTTTGCCTGACTGGCAACTCCTTTAACGGGATCCTTTTTCCCCATCCAAGTGCAAGACATATATCATAGAATCATAGCATGGTTTGTATTGAAAGGGACGTTAAAGCTCCTCCAGCTCCAACCCCTGCCACGGGCAGGGACCCCTTCCACTGGAGCAGCTGCTCCAAGCCCCTGTGTCCAACCTGGCCTTGAACACTGCCAGGGATGGGGCAGCCACAGCTTCTCTGGGCACCCTGTGCCAGAGCTTCAGCACCCTCACAGGGTGCTGCCTTATATGTAATCTAAATCCACCTTCTGTCAGGTTCAAGCCATTCCCCTTGGCCTGTCCCTACAGGCTCTTGTCCAAAGCCCCTCTTCATGTTTCCTGCAGCCCCTTTAGTTACTGGAAGACTTACTAAATAATCTGTTGTGTAGCTTCTGACTGTTCCTGTGATTGCTGGATGGAAGCAATGTATTGGCTGCTTGAAAGATTTATCCTGGAGTAACTACTCTGTGTATTTATACAGAGTATTTACTATGTGACAGGGTTATGGGATGTGCCAGAGCACCAGGAATCTGATAGAGCCTGTAGTAAAAATATTGGGAACTACACCTATTAATTTTCTGATTAAAAGGAAGTTTAAAACCCCCTCTTTTATAGCAGACATGAGGGTGATGCTGAGCTATTTATAATAGATGTTAAATGTTGCATGGGCTGTGACTCACTAACTTAATGTATTTATTAGAGTTATAGCTGCTCCCTTTATAAACCCCAGCATGAAGGGAGAAGCTCTTCTGTTCTGCACTGACTTGTTACATTCTCACTGATTGAAGCAGACTTTGGGCCAGGAAGGGGGAGAAGATGGGGTGAGTTTGGCAAAAGTAAACCAGCTATTCCTGAGGCTGGATTTGGGGAAAATAAGATCCATTTTCCATAACTCCCACATTCACAGTTCCTGTGGATGATGTGAGCATTGAGCAGCTTCTTTGCTGGAGGAATTATTAGGACTCTTGCAAAAATAACTGGGTTTTAGCTGCCTCTGAATATTCATCTTCCCTACAAACCAGAAGCAAGTTTTTCTTGCAAGAGAGGGATCTGTTTTCCCTTGTGGACACTAGATGTATGTGGAGGTGATGCTGAGCACCAGGGTTGGAGGGCTGGATAACTTTCCATCCAAGTCCTCAGCTCTGTGTGGGTTCTGGTTTTTGTTTAGTAATGATAAGTGCTACAACACACTCCTTTCTACAAGTGCTTCATAAGAACACATGGCAGAGGAGCAACTACTAAGTGTAACTAAAGCATGGAAATATTTAAGCAACTGTATGTAAAAACCAACTATGTTTGTTAGAAAGCAAAAGGTGACCAAAAACCTTCTGAAGATTCCATTTTCCTGTTTCTGATTTTGGGATCCATTTCTGCATAGAGATTCCTCCTCACTCAGTGTTTGTTCTCATGCATAGGGAAGCTGAGAGTATTGTAACTTCATGGTCATTCCCACAGGTTCCTGGTGAGCTGTTTTAAGACCGAATGGTCCTGGTATAACTCTGTTGTTTGTAACTCCATCAGTTTTGGGGCACAATTCCCATTCAGGGAGCAAAAACGGCTTAAAAGCTGTTAAAAGCTTAAAAAGCTTAAAAGCTGCTCCTTAGTTTGCTGTTTGCAGGGTAAGGAAGAGAGTTATAACTTGGTGGATGAACTATTCCCACCTCCTTCCATCCCTTCCCAATCCTGGACAGCAGGTATTTGAAGTGTTGTGCTCCAGGGGACAACAGAAGGCTGGAAACTAAAAGCTCCGTGTGACATTGGGAATGTCACTGAAAGGATTCAGTATCTGAACTTTTAAACTGAGGATAGCACAGAGACCTGAAGAATATTGAGACAAGTTCAGGGTGCACAAATTCAACCTGTTTTTCGTTCTTATGGCATGGTTTCCCTACAGAACAAAGCTTAAGACTAACTGAAAGACCAGGAGAGTGTGTTAGGTGTTCGTCAGCATTCTCTTTCATGTGTCTGGCTTCTGCTATATTAGTTGAATATATTAGCTGCTATATATTAAGTTGATTTTTATTCAGTCAGTGAGAGAAGAGGAATGCTGAACTAATCAAATAGAAGTATAAAGCCTTTATTTGATGAATCACATGAAATTACATTTAATACATTTTTGTGCTGTGTATGTTACCAATTGATAGCTTTTGATTTAAATATAGATAGGAGTACAGACCTGAAACGTTTTTGGTATGCTCTTATTATTGGGGACACTGTAACCCATCAGTCTTTCATCCCTCTGACAGTTGCAGGGTTAAGAATTGTTTAGCTTTGAATCAACCTTATGACTTGTCATTGTCTCTTTGGAGGCAAATGTCAAAGATACAGGAAAATGGAATCCTCAGAAGATTTTTGGTCACCTTTTGCTTTCTAACAAACATAGTTGGTTTTTATATATGGTTGCTGAAATATTTCCATGCTTTAGTTACACTCAGTAGTTGCTTCTCTGCCATGTGTTCTTATGAAGCTCTTGTAGGAGGGAGTTGTAGCATTTATCACTTACTGCTCACATCAGTACACGTTCTAAAAGATGACACGCAGATCTAGGTAAAGACCTTTCCTATTGCAGTGATAAACTGGACTGAGCTTTTCATGCTGAATATATGACGGTGCTGGTGTCAACAAACGTGGACAGAGCAAGGTACTTGAAACATCTTCACTGAGCCCTGCTCACTGGGAAGGTGATGTGGTGCATCTTGCAGTCCTGTGCGCCTGGTTGTCTGCAGCATTCCCCAGGGAAAAGTAGACAGAAGCAGGGAATGTGTCAGTGCCTGTCGATACGCTTTCTGTGTCCAGGCAGTGCTCACCTGGGAATGAGTGCTGTGGAGCTGTTGGAGCAGCTCTGCTTTGGAGCCAGGCTGAGGGAGCTGGGCTGGTTCACCCTGCAGAAGGGAAGGCTCCTTAGGGTAGACCTTAGAGCAGCTCCAGTGCCTGAAGGGGCTGCAGGAAAGCTGGAGAGGGGCTTGGGACAAGGGCCTGTAGGGACAGGCCAAGGGGAATGGCTTGAACCTGCCCAAGAGAGGGGAGACTGAGCTGAGCTCTGAGGCAGAAGCTGTTCCCTGTGAGGGTGCTGAGGCGCTGGCACAGGGTGCCCAGAGAAGCTGTGGCTGCCCCATCCCTGGCAGTGCTCAAGGCCAGGTTGGACACAGGGGCTTGGAGCAGCTGCTCCAGTGGAAGGGGTCCCTGCCCGTGGCAGGGGTTGGAGCTGGAGGAGCTTTAGGCTCCCTTGCAACATAAACCATTCTATGAATCCCTCTCCGTCCTGCAAGCAGCACAGCCAGTGATTTCAGAAGTGTTCAGGGAATAAATATGCTCTACTCCTGGGCTTGTTGGAAAGCTTTCCTCGAGTTTTGTTTTTAGCTGGCTGTCAAACCTAGTGTCTGTTAAGTCTTGACACCTTCTGGTTCAGTAAGTTCAAAGGTATATTTGTAGTCTGAAGAGCAGCTAGAAGTGACAAAGCAAAATTCCTTCACTGTGTCAGTTCTCTAAATCTAACTTTTTAAAGGATGAAACAGTCTGTTGTCTGTCTAATCACAGAATGGTTTGGGTTGGAAAGGACGTTAAGATCACCTAGGACCAACCCCCTGCCACTGGCAGGGATGCCTCACTCTAGATCATGTTGCCCAAGGCTCTGTCCAGCCTGGCCTTGAACACAGCCAGGGATGGAGCGTTCACAACTTCTCTGGGCACCCTGTGCCAGCGCCTCCCCACCCTCACAGTAAAGAACTTCTTCCTTGTATCTAACCTGAACTTCCCCTGTTTAATAACTATAATGTTAATATGTTATATGTATTAAGTTTAATAACAATAATGGTCTCATAACTAAAGTTGTAATATCCCCCTTTGGTTATGTTAATTCAAGTCTCCACACTTCTCTGCCCCTGGAGTCTGCAGGGGAAACTGGCATTACATTTGTACTAGATACTATAGACACAGAAAAAATGTCCTTGTTTCAGTTCACAGTCTCAGTACAGATGGGTAAAAGGGGCGATAACTTGGTCTGATGTCCCTTTCAGCTGTGGAATTAAAACACAAGTGACTTGCCCAGAGTCACACAAGCGGCCAGTGTTACAGAGCTGAGAATCAAAGCCATAATCTGAGCATTACCCTTATCTTCACTGCAAGGCTAAGAAGAGAAATTCTAGAACAAAATTCTATTCTTTAAATATACCTGAAGGCAGAAGTTGGCTCAGGGCTTGAATTCATGCAGTGATGTGAGACCCAGCCAGCTCGACTGCAAGATAAACCAAGAAGAGATTAGGTTAAAGGACAAACAAAGGAGCATTCCCCCCTGTCCTCCGAAGCTGGAGCTTCACAATAGCGATTGTGTTCCTTCAGTAAGGACGGGCTGGGTTTCCTTAATGGCTTTTTAAAGGAAATCACAGCTTATCGTCGTGTAGGGATGTAATATCTTCATAAGCCAACTATAGAGAGTTTTAATAATTCACTATAATGTTATTGAATTAAAAAAAAAACATCATGTTTTGGGGTTTACAGCATCTTTTTTTGGTGTTATTTTTGTTATGAAGACTTAAGATGAGACTCGAAGTGGTGCCTTGGCACCAGAGCCAGGTTGTCTGGTTCTCCCTCTGGAGGCCTTCAGAGGGATATCCCTCTGTCAGGCCAGGGAAACTGAGGCACTTGGAGGACGTGTGCACTGCATAGTTTAAATCTCAGAGCCAAATTGCATATGTAGAACAAACTGCATCCTTTCATGGCGGTCTGATGGAATAAAGGTGCTGACAGCTTGGCCAGTGAGGTTTCACTGTGCTCTTTGTGAAGAAAAGAAGGGTTTTGCTGTAGAGTCAAACTTGAGTTGCACCCCAGGAAATCAGCACTTGAACTTTAGCATAAAATGTTCTCTCCTCATCAGACCACTACTTAATATTCCTCTGTTTCAACTGGGAGGTATATCTAACCGGGAGGTAAAGTGACTCATAGTAGATTCCATCTGGTGGAAAGATAGGACGTGAAGTATTTGTGTTATCAGGAGATACACCAGGTATCTTCGTGGGTTTTTTGCTACCCATAAACTACATTTGATTCAACAAAGTTAAGATGTTTCTAGGTTGAAAAAGAACGTTTGGTCTATTACATGCTGGTAAAAGGGCACCTTCTGCATAGTAAGGGCTTGTTTCATTCACTTTATGAAGTAGAAACCTATTTTAAGAGGTGTTGTACCGTGTTACTTGGCTGTTGCCAGGTAAAGCTGCTTGCTGCTCCCCCTGCTTGATTTGCTTCTTGAGGTGCAGTTCTTAATGATATGAATTGAATCAAAGTGATACGGATCAAAACAAAACACATATAAATGTGTTCTTAGCTTGGAATGTTGGATAGCCCAGCAAACAGGGAACGTGGTGGGACTCTGATCTCTGTTGCTGGCAGTGAGCTGTAACCTCTGAGCGTAGATCCGCAGGTCAAACGGTTTGAAACTGGATTTTTAATAGATGTTGTTCTGTTGTTGCTGTTTTTGTTGCAGATGGCCGCACTGATCCAATTTTGGATGATGTAAGTAATGCCTTCAAGCTTATGGGGGTTAACCTGCATGAGCTGGAAGATTACATCCACAATATCGAGCCTGTCACTTTTGCACATCAAATCCCTTCGTTCCCCGTCAGCAAGAACAATGTCCTGCAGTTTCCCCAGCCGGGAAGTAAGGATGCAGAAGAAAGGAAGGAGTACATCCCCGATTACCTGCCACCCATTGTCTCCTCTCAAGAAGGTGCGAAATCAATCCTTTGCTTTAAGCTTCGGGCCCTGTGTGTTTGTCTGTTTGTTCTGCATCCTCAAGCAGTTGGAGCTGTGCTGCCCCAGAGCAGTAGCTCAGGAAGGACCCGCTGGGTGTTACACAAGTGTGGTGTTTTACAACAGGGAGCAGTGCTGTGGCAAGGTTGTTTTCCACTCTTTCACTTCCTCCAACCATTTTACCATGGTGTAACAATACACCATCTTAATACACTTTTCTATATTGCATTTGAAATTTAAGGTTTTGGATGACAGTAGAATTGAATGCTTTTCACTGTTACGTATTAGCCCACCTCTTATGGATACTGCAAGAGCTTCAGTAATTTGGTAAAGGTAGAAGGAATGCCGATGAGACTGGCACAGTATTCCCAGCTCCTGACAGGTATTTCTTCTTCCTTCAAACAAATGTAACACACACAAAATCCCAATTAAAAAGAATTCAGATCTAAAATAAGGAAGAGTCATTTAGAGGCACAGTGCATTGCTTTCAGTCCTTGCTAATGCTGATTAGGGTTTCATCATTACTGGTTCAGCTGCTCTCCCTGTCCCACAGAGGCTGAGGATCACTGTAGTAGTGAAACCAACTTGCACAAGTGTTACAAGCTGCAGCTACCCTGGGAGTTTTAACAGTGGCACTGGAGAAAGCTAAATTTGTTCTGCTTTTCAGCTGCATGACACTTGACTGCTAATAAGATAAACCTTTAAAAATGGGACCTACTCTAACTTTCCCTTTGAATAGTGAACATCACACAGCTGTACTTTGTGGGGAAGTTTACAACATGTGAGCTTGTGGACCACAGACAAAATTCCAGAGAGAAGAACTTTGTTGTTCAGAAGGGTGTCATGAACAGGAGCAGTCCTCACAAGCTACTTATTTAATGGATAATGGATTTCGTGCTCTGTTATTCGTACTTTTCTGCTTTAAGAACTAAGTTCTTAATGTTTGCACATGGAAATACATGTAAAAGTTCTGCCCAGTGTGAAGATGAATGTAAACAACATTACCTTATTGAGTAGACAAAACCCGCGGCTGTGCAGCTGCAAATGTCACGCAGGGCAGTATTTCAGTTATTAGTAAGCTGAAGTAAGTGTATGTTCAGCCTTTTATATATCATGTTCAGCTAGACAGATGCAGTTCCTATGTGCTCCAGTTAAACTAAGGGAGATTATAGTTGGGGACTCTTATCTAAGGTGTAAATGTGTCAGACACGATGGTTTGGGTGTGTTCAGAACAAATATACTATTTCCAGTAACAGCGTGAGGACTTACCCTGGTGAGTATTTCAGAAGCTCTGTAGACCTGACTTTTCTCTTTAATTGCATAAAATACATAGTTATTTCATAGATCAATAGCATTTTAATGTCTTTTGCCGTAATATAACCCAGGAAGCGAAACTGCTGTTCAAAGCAGAAATCCTGCCTCGGATTGATAAAGAGATACTAAAACCTCCCTTTGTGAAGTTTGTTAAAAGGCTTGCTTTTCAATTCTAACAGTGAACTCTCTTCAACCAGGAAGAGACAAGCAAAATGGAAATATATGTAGACAACATTCATAAAGGAGAAATATAGAGGAGGAAGACACTGAGAAGTGAATAGGGATTTTAGCTACCCCATTTTGGCTACTTGTAGCACTTTAGTCGGATCTTTTTCAGGAGGCAGACACCGTTGTGTCAGAGAAATCCAGCATCTTTGAAGTGTAACAAGTTACCTGCAGTTTTGTGCCTGTTTATTTATTAACTTGGAAAATCATACTTTAAAAATACACAAGAAAGAGCAAATCCAAGAAGGCTCAAAGCGGCTGTAAAGGAATATCTGAATATGGGGAGTGAGAGTGTCGCAGGCTCAGTCTGCCGATACGTGACATACAAAGAGAAGCTAAAAATTGAAATGGGGACAGTTGTGCTGCTTTTTTTTCCTTGTATGTAACTTTTTATACTCTTTCTCTTGCAAGTTAGATCCAGGAGTTAGATTTTAGCAGTCCTTATAAATAATGTATGAATCCTTTTAACACCCGAAGTAAGAAGATATTATTGCCAAAGTTGGATGAGAACCAGGAAAACTTCTGATGCCTCAGGCTAGTGTATCAGAGAACCTATAGGCACAACCTCAGAAACATGAATACAGTATGTTTTTAATGGAAACTTAAAGCAAGCATTCAATACAACTGCTGAATGCAGGTTTCTTGGAGTTGATTTGAGATACTTAAGAGTTGAGGGTGTTTTTATTTTGAATTGAATAGTTTCTGAAAATGCTGTTTGTAATTTTAAGCCCTGTGTTGTTTTTTTGGAAGGGGTGAAGTGGATCAAGAGACTCTGTTGTGTGTGTTTGGTTGTATTTAACTTCAAGTAAAATGAAACAGAACAACTTAACTTTTGCAGATGAAGGGAAATGCATCGTAAAACCACTGAGGCAGTGCACAGGCTGTTTGAATAGCTCGCAGATCTTTACAGGGTCCAAAAACAATGTGCTGCTGCTAAGATTGTGCAGTCCATAAGATCTGAGTGCTTTGAGTAGGCAGTAAAGATAATTAGGCAGTAATGAAGGAAAGCGTCATGCACGTTACGATGTATAATGTAAATCCTTCAGTCACTTACAGAGCTGTCAGGACGACTTGTTCTGTCCCATTTTCTATCGAAGCCTAAAGCTCAGCTCGTGTTATGAATATTTATTTACTGATAGGATTCAGGAATCACTGGTGCTGATATATTTTAACAGTGGTGTAGGCATGAATGGTCTGAGGGTGTGAGCAGAACAAGGTTTATTGGGAGAGGTGATGTATTTTATATAATAGTATTTAATAATACCATTTAGAAGTATTACCTCTGGTGGCAGACTGACTTCATAGGTAATCTTATGAGGGTGCTTTAGTAAGAAAAAGCTGGGTTTGTTAACTGAAAAACCAAACCAGTGTTCAGTATGCACCATGACCAGTAGGTGTTGCTAAGTTCCTTCTCAAAAGCCCTCTAGTTCTGTGTCTGTAACTAACTTCTTTACACTTACTCTAGAGCTGGTGGTGTTGTGTTCGGAGTATACCCAGCAGCTTGTGTGATATCTCAGTTACCACTGCTCAATAAGAGCAAAAAAGCTCTCTCCAGCCTGACAGGAGCCATTCCCTTCATATATACTCAATAGTAAAAAATGCTGAAACAACTCTAAATGATTATTGAAGTTGGGGGGAAAGGGAAGAAGGCAAATAGGTTTTCTACATGTGTAATTCGTGTCGGTTGGAAGCTCAGTTGGGTGATACACATTGTGTTCCAACAAAGCAGAAACTGTTTTCTTGCTTTAAACAGAGATTCCAGTAACATGCACCAACCAAACGCTTGTGCTGTGAGGATCTACATGTATAATTCTATATTCTATAAAACAATCTGACTCACTATTGCCATGGCAAATGGTGGCTTTTTAGCAGGGTTTTTACAAAGGACACTGAAGAAATGATTTTATGCCAATGTATCATGATGTTCAGTGCTTGCCTATTTTTAATTAGCCTCCTTTTTGTTGTTTTGAGTTATTTTAGCACTGTTGTCACTAAGATGTCATGGTCAACTTGTAAGACAGATTAAAAAAGGAGGAAAAAATAAATTAGTTGCAAAACATGATGGTCATGCTTTATTTCTTGGGCTTTAGTGCAAAAGAACATGCATTTTGCAATAATACAGCAGCTTCATAGAATTTGTTGATTGCATTTGAAGCGGAGCAGTGCTGTGCTGAAACTAGGCCAGAGAGAAAGCCCAGATACTTTTCCATGGCTAATGATAATAATAGTAGTAATAAGAATAATAATCATCATAATAATCACTATTTCATTTTGTGATAATGTTGAGCTCTGCATCGTGATGCTTTAAGAACATGTATCATTCTTCTAAATATAGCTAAAACATAGCTAAAACAAAGTGTGAATCCTGCATGTGCCATAGTAACCTTATTTTTAAGCTTCCTAGGATGAATTTCTACCTGTGCTCACTGCCTTTTGTTATTACCTCATCCATAATAATAAGAGTTTATAAAAATAAGCACTTTTTGTCAACCGCTTTATTTTCCTGTCTTTCTGAAGTCCCAGGTAGTCGATCCCTGTTTCTCTAACCAGAAGACTGAAGAAAACAGGTTGCTGTTGTGCATGGAATGCTGTTTGTAGTCTATTATATTTTATTAGACACTCATTTCTCTCTTACAGCATATCTGTGCTAAGGTGCATAAGAAGGATAAGAGGGAGAAGACATAAGAGTCTTTTTGCAGTACTTGAGATTTATTTGTGGAGAGAAGGGCAGCTTTCAGAGTCAGGCTGCTTCCTGACTTCTTGCTTCATTTTTTCCTGTCTTCTGCTTCATACCACTTCACCCCTGCTTCATAAAGGTGCATCTCCTCTCCCTTGATGAGGAGCTGGAAACACACGTGATGTACTGGACATTAAGTTTTGTGGTCTTGCATTCCTGATGCCACGTGTTCAAGTGCTGGCAATGTATTTGTGATGATTGAGTCAGGACCAGTTCTTGGCACAATGTACACATCTGGATTTATTTGTAGCTTTCTCTGTCAGAACACTTTATTTCCCTGGCACATCAAAGCATAAAACTGTTGATTTCTTACAGTCCTGCCTTTTCCCATTTTTGCTGTTGATGTGATGGTTGGTTTTGGTGGGTAACAAGTCTTGCAGCCACCTGGAAGTGTGGAAACCCAGCTGTCAAACCATCTCAGAACATACATCGTTTGTTTCAGTATTAGTTGCTCAAATTCACATTTGGATTGATGAGAAGGGGGGTATGTGTATGAAGCAAGGTGCTATAACAACATAATTCTTGCATCGAGTATCTGGGCTTTACCAGTGCTGGAGAATTGTAACTGCATAAAGCATGAAGCACTGTGATGGCACAAAGCATTAGTGTCTACCTGCAGTGGTTTAGATATATCAGGCTTTTCAATCCACTGGCCTTTCAATCTAGCATTCTTTTCTTTGGGTCCAGAACTGAATGTAGCAGGTCTTGCATCTCAGACCAGTGTCAGTTCAGTCTCTGGTTTCCTCAAGGGTTAAGCAAAGCCAATAATTCTTTCTAAATTAGCACGTGATGGGCTTTAAAATGCCCACTGGGATATCGGCTTTGTTGTTTTGTAACACAAGTCTTGCTGTTGTCATTCTTAAGCCTTCCTGCGTTTTCCGTGGATCTCTTTTAACCACACAGACCAACTCTTCTTCATTCTTACACCCGTGATTTAAAAGCAGCACCGATCTTTCCAACAGAGCTTTTCCCAGTATACTCAGTTAGGAAACCACCACCCATCACCAAAGAGGTACTGTGCAGTGAACCAGCTCCAAGAGTTAAACCCCTGCCTGCCTGTGAACGCTTTGCTCCTGGCTGCTACCCATGCCTGGCTGTTGAGCATTCGCAAGCATCCTTTAGCTGTCTGTGCAGGAAGCGGAGTGTTAGATGCTGATTGCTTTTGTGCGGATGAGTCTTCATGTCTGCATCAGCCTGGCAAGGAGGAAGCAACAGGAGAGACAGACAAAATGAGAAAGGCAGCCAAGCTTGAGATGCAGACAGAAGAAAGGCATTGGGAAAGAGCCAATAGGAGAGGCAGGTTTCAAAGAAAAAGGAAAATGTGAGACAGGAGCAAAAAAAAAGTGTACAGAAAATGTGCCTGCTTTAAATCTTGCCGTTAGACAGAGAAATAACTTGTATAGAAGGCGTGCTGATAAAGCTGTAATTGGGAAGACAAGTGTATCTTTACCTTTTCTTAAGAAGTTGGATCATAATGGAAAGCATAATTCCAAGTGCAATACTTCAAGAAAGGATTTAATGAGGAAGAGTTTATTTTTTATTTTAAAAGAAGCTGCAAGTGTGAAGTTAAATAGACTTTCACTGAGAGCTTCATTTAATTTGCAGAACTTGGGGAAAAAGAAATGAATGCAATACATGCCATAGTAAAACTTTATCCGTGGCAGAAACCAAATCACATAGCTGGGATCCAGAGACTATGGAGACAGAGGCATACGGTGCAGAGGCATAGCGCTTTATATTCTATAGGAGACTGGTACCTAACTTTTCCTAATCATTCATGTCTGGGTTAAAAAACAACCTCTTGCTATATTTTATAAGAAGCATTGTAGTAGCTGGAAAGAAATAGATTAAAAACTGGTTTTAAGAGAGAACTTCCGATGGATTTTCTTGTTGTTCAAGGTCTTTTGTGTTGTATCCTTCGAAACAAACCAGTTTGAATCTGGCTGTATCGGAATAAGCAAATACAGTTTATAAAGTGCTGACTCTGTTCCTTCTTAAGTGATAATGAGGAGTTAGTAATACTAACTATGACAATTCAACATTGTGTAAATGTATTTCCTCGGCTTCCTCAGCTCTCTTACCCACTGCATACTGCAAAGGGACAAAAAGTTAATGTGACTTTTCTGCAAGGCGATCTCATCTTTGGAAACATTCCCACAAAGATGTGTGGTTTTCAGACCGGTGGAGATAACTTACAAGTTGTCAGTGATTCTGATGCACAATAAAAACTGCAAAAGGCAGAAGTGGCCTCATAAAAGGCAGCTTTGTGCAGTAAATTATTTACACTGCGTTGCAATGAAAGTCGTGGGCTTCTTTCACTGCATTGTGATGTGCAAATAGCAATTTTGGCTATAATAAAAATGGGACTTTATGATAAAAGGATTCTGTGCATTTTGAACAGAAATGCTGTCACAATTTTAATTTCCTACTGATTCTTCCCCAGCAAAACTTCTGTCCCTTGTCTCCACTCATCACCTCAGAGCAGTTTTGCCCCTGTTCTGACAATGTATGACTTTGTTTAGCGCCTGCATTGCTTCCTGCACTGTCTGCTGCTGCTGCGCTCGAGGGTTTTATTTCATCTGGATCATCAGACACCTTTGTGCTTTTGAAAGCACAAGTTTCAAATTGGGTCATCGTCCAATAGCTGCGTGTGACTGTTCCCAAGCATTTCAGCCTTTCCCTTAGTGCACTGAGTATTTGGGGGGCTCTAGGGGAGGAGGTGGCCAAGGGAAAGTCTAGCCACTGCTTAAACCAGGATGAAAGAGAAGCATAGAAGAATAATAGTTCTTGGCCAAAACTGGCCTATTTTAAGGGCTGACCTTGCAGCTGTATTATTTTTCAGTGCCTGTCCTATTTTAATTCTTATCACATGCTTTTACACATTTTTCCCCTTTCACTTTTGCCACCAAAATTGCTTTAACTTAATGAAAATGTTAGTGATGACTAAAGATTCCTTGCATTTAAAAAGCAGATGTTAATTATTGTAGCCACTGGGATCAAAACCACAAAGCTGATTTTTACCCCCTTACACAGGAATTTGTGCCAAACCTGATGAGGAATGGCTCATAACCCAAGTAAGCCTTTGTTGTGAACTGTATTTGAGAGAATTGTTTGGGAAGGATGTAAAGTAGAACGTCTTGGTTGAGATCTCACTACATCTATCTTATTTTGAGACCAATGGCTTTAAATTTCTCCTGCAATGCCAGCTCCTGCTGCTGATTAGGAGCTGTGGCATTTACATGCATATAGGGAAGGGTCCATGCTTGGGGTTCAGGAGCTGGCACTTGGGGTAATTGTTCTGAATAACCCTACTGTCCAGAGGACCATAGAATCAGCGTGGTTTGGGACCTTAAAGGTCATCAACTTCCAACCGTTAAACACGTCCAAAGTGTCTGAATTAGTTCTTTTTCCTGTAAAAAATACCCATGCTTGGAGCTATTCAGGAATAGATGTTACACGATGTTTACACTCACAATTTCATGTGTAGCTGAGCCTGAGCTTGATCTTCTCATCAGAATAACCATTGTCTAGACAAAGATCACAAGTGAATTACAGGACCCGTATCTCTCTTGCCTTTATCATGAGGATGACTCACTACAAAGCTTCTGCAGACAAGTGTGTGATAGTGTCCAGGGTAAGAACTCTGCCTTCTAATTTTAAAGTTATTACTAAGAGACCTCATTTGAATTACTTGTCCTTTGCCACACACAGATAAGCACTAGAACTTTACCATGCAGTTCTTAACTTCACTGTCTTCTTCTACTCTTCACCTTTGGTCCACGTTCCTGTTTTCTCCAAGTCTCAACTCCAGGGAGTATTAGTGAGTGGGTAAGTCATTAGGAAGGGATAACTCATTTTGGTGTGTGGGCAGTTCCACTTCATTCTGCAAGAGCCTAAGAAATGTAAGGTTGGATCAAGAACAGAGTTCAAATTAGAAGGTGGTTGGAGACATGATCCTAGCTCTTGTAGTGAGATGCTTGGATAATTGAAGTTCATCTTTAACTGAGCGTTTCGTTGGAATCTTTCATTTTTGTAGTTGCAGCCATTAGAAACATTATTGGTCCTTTGATGATGGTATTTTTGGCTATTCCTTTAGCTTGAATTTTGTTGCTTTGAACAGCTGTGTGTTGCGTGACTAGATCAAATATAGCTCTGTTTGCCTCTTGTGTATAAATGCGTATTGTTTGGATCGGTTAAGCAAAACCTGCAGTAGCATACCTGTGTGTTTGAGAAGCAATGTCAAACTTGAGCAGGGCTGGATCTGGCTTGTATTTAGCCCAAGGCTGGAAAACATAGGGTCTTCAGGTGGTAACACAGCAAGTCACACTTTTCCCTCACTTGGTTTGAGATTA
This sequence comes from Melopsittacus undulatus, assembly GCF_012275295.1. Classification (NCBI taxonomy): domain Eukaryota; kingdom Metazoa; phylum Chordata; class Aves; order Psittaciformes; family Psittaculidae; genus Melopsittacus; species Melopsittacus undulatus. Next base: position 697,989 of record NC_047531.1, read on the forward strand.
ATGTTTCAATACTGTTATAGGTGATGACGCCACACTGCCAGGGGTGGTATTTTATATGGAGAGATAAACTGAAGTGTAACTGTGTGTGTGTGTTTAAATCAGTCCAATAACAACTTAAATGGCCTTTATTCTGGCCACTTTACAACCTGCAGCATTCTGCCTAATTCATTCTCTTTGGTGAACTTGTTTGCCCTCTGCATTTGCACTGTTGGTGTCTGCTGCTTTCCCATTGCAAAGAGCTGCAGTGAAGGAAGACTCTGTTTCATGTGTATTCCTATGGTTGGGATGAAGCATACTTTTCTTCAAACGTTATGAGCTCTTTTCCCTGAGGGGAGGAGGATGGTACTGATTCTGTGTGTCTGAGAGGTACGGCTTAACAGATTGGCCAAATAATCCATCCTGAATTGGAGAGTCAAATAATTTTAATACCCCTTATCTTGCATCATTTTTGTGGATATTCATCTCAGCAAATGAACTTTGCATTTCTAAATGTGAGGAGCAGCATGTTGGTTCAGGTACAGCATACTTGAATCTTAATATTCTCCAGGTTTCTGTGCATGTGGGACTGGTGCTCCAGGCATAGTTAAAGAACTGCTTTGCGCCTATGTGTGGACAACACTAATCACGTCTGACAGTCACAACTGGGAATAGCATGGAGGAAATAATAGTTCTTGACCAGTCGCTATAACACAGGAAGTCCTGGTGCCAAAGAAAGGGAGAGAAACTCGCTTTTCATTTCCTTTTGAGTCCAGTACGTCCACATTAACTTGAAAGGGAGCTGAGGCGCAGCACTGAGGATTTAGCCTTCAGTTGTGGGCTACCTACACATGAAGCCTGGTCTCAGCAAACAGCTCGTCACCATCAGAAGAGCTCTCGTAGCTCAGCTGCTGGGTATCCTGTTGCAAATTAAATATGGAACAAGGATGCGTCTGGTTTTGCATGAGAAACTTATAACACATTCATTAAAGAGGCTTCCTTTCTGCTCTGAGTGTTTTAAATGACAGTATTGCTGGAGGTGATGTGTCATCTGTAATCCCTTAGAGATAACTGGGTTCTTTTGCTGTTTTGAAGAGGATTGATTGATTTTTACCATTCTTATGTGCAACAGTTGTAATTTTCTGTATTACAGGTTTTACACGTTCAGCTTAGCCAGGTTTATTGTAATTCAGTTACCTTTTGGGGGGGTGCGTGTATACAATATTATCCAAACATTTGCAATGTGATCAAAACATGCACATATGTTTATTAAGATAAAAGCAATGGTTACAATCACATATCCTTGCCCAGGCAACTTGAGTTGAGATGGGTTTTTCTTAAGAAGCATTAGAATTACAAGTGAAAATCTATTTAGATTTAGCCAAGATTTAGCCGTCTGTTTATCCTCCTTTAGCATCATGCCTTAAGTTGTTTTTCAGAGTCCCTTAGTAACATGATCTGCAATCACAGCGGTTTTGATGAGCTGAAAAATCAAGGTGGAATTTTATTGTATCATTCAGTTGCACTCACAAGCTGCAGCATGTGAAGGGTTTATCACTATATTGCATTTATTGATACAGTTCAGTGTGGCTTTTAGGACTCGCAGGGAAAGCAAACTTTGTGGATTAAAACACAGTAAATATCTTCATGCTTATGGTGCAGGTAACAATGTTCTCATAGATGCACTGGTTTTCACAGAGTAGAGCTTATGCATAATACCTGTTCAAAACTAAGGTGATTCAGGCTGAAACACTGCATTTTGTCAGAGTAAACCTCACTTTTGTAAGTGGTCCATTTACTGAAGGAGTTTTTCCTTCACACAGGTACTCCTCGTGTGAGCTCATGAAGCTGAGCTCCTTAACATGTATTTTTGGTGTCTCTGCTGTGCTGAGGCAGAGAAGGTAATGGCTCATCTGTAACCTGAGGCAAGTTTCTTTTGCTCTTTTGAAGAGAATCGATGGATTTTTACCATTCTTATGTGCAACACCTTTAGTTTTCTGGACTACAGGCTTTCCATGTTCACATCCCAAGGTTTATAGTAATTCAAGTAACTTTTTTGGGGGTGTGTGTATATAAAATACACAGGGTGAGGCAATGCAGCATGTCTTCTAGACACCCCCCCCCCCCCCCCCCCGTGTAATCCCATACAGATGGGATGCCAGTGTAAAGCTGTAGGCTAAAATGAAGATTGTTATATGGAATTTGAGCTTGGATTTTGCAGTATTATTGGTCCATGTAGGGACATCTTCCTGTGCCCAGGCTATGATTTTCCTAAGTCATGGGCTAAGCCGAGTAGGGTTGTTGCAGTACTTGTCCTAACAGCAGACATCCAAGGCGATGCAATGAAGCAGCATTAATAGATGGCATATTATAAGCAGCTTGGTTCGGTCTCAGAACCAGCGTGTTTCAGATGGGATGAAAACTGAAGTCCTTGCCACTTGTGGTAATTAGAGCCTCTGTGGCTCACTTTTCAAGAGCAGCATGTTAACCCTGCGGGCATGGTGCCAGTTGTGTTATAGAGTTTGCCAACCTGGATGCCCTGACCAGTTTCAGGTTTGTGGAGAAGTGGCTCAGCACTGTTACTGTGCTTCAGTTGCAGTGATGCTGAGATGAGACCAGGGCCTATCTGAATGCAGCAGCATAGTGTCTCTTGATTTAAGGGTAAATCCAGCAGTGCACATGTGTGTTCTATGTTAATGCTAGACCTGCATGTGTGAGTGATGATAAAGAAATGAATGCAAGGTCATTAATGCTCTTTCAGGACAGGGAGATGAGCCCATCCTGGTACCCAATCTGTGTTTGCAGAGGAGAAGACCCTGTGTGATCCACAGGTGCTGTAATGTACTGAAGAAACTCAGGCAAATAAACAGAAATGCTGATTCCTTTTATCTAACTAGTTTTCTTCCTTTCACATGCATTTGAAGGGCTGCTTTTGTGTGCAACACAGATAAATCATTTCCAGCAATGTATAGAAAAGGTGTGTGGACTGTTAAAGGAATCCAGTGCAAATAGCCGAGTAGAAGGACAACTGGAAAAGAGAGGTGGGAAGGTGATGCTGCCATGGTGTGTGTGCCACCAGCAGAATGCATGGTGGGGTTTTATAAAGCAGAATCGTTCTTATCAGCCTCTGGTAAAACGAGTAACACTTGTGCTGCTTTCAGACTCCAGTGTCACCCACATGCTTATTCTATGCAGTAGCTATTGGCCTTATCTAAATGGAAAACCCTTTCCAGCTTGAGAACAACTTAGTGACTTTTTAGTATCAAAAGGAGTACATTAGACACGACACATGTACGGGACTCAAAGGAACATGTATGCTGCCTAAAGTTTTTGGAGCTAGTGTGTGTGCTAATCTCCTGAGAGTTCATTGCTCTGAGCTTTTATCCAGAGCAAAGGGACTCGGAGCCAAAGACTTCTGTGCACTGCTACTTCATCTGAAAGAACCAGCTCCTTTTTCCTTAGTTCAAGGCAATACGCCCAGAAGTGCGTGTACATCATTCCTATCAATGCAGTCACAGGACTCCGACTTCCTTTTTAAGTGGAAATAAATGAAAATGGTTTCATTGTGTATTGTTAAAAGAGCAGAGGAGGTTTCTGCTACAGTCTCATTGTCTTGGATCTGTTTCTCGGTGCATCATCTTTGCATTAAGCTGTTATTATCTTTTAATGTTGTTTAGAAGAGATAAAATACATTGGTACTATCTCAGGGGAAATACTCTACATGCTGGGTTTATGAGGAAAAGCTTAGATGTAGTGTAAAAACCTGCTTTCTTCATGAGTCGGCTGCAGTTCAGACTACTCACAGTTACTGCAGCCTCTAAATGTCCAGTTCTGCACTTTCTTTGCCTTAATTTGTGTAAGTTTTGTTTTCCCAGATAATCTCTTACGAAAGGGCAGTGTGATGAGGGAAGAAGTGAGCTTCAGAGTGAGAGATCCCATCAAGAAGTCATGTCCACTTAGTATCGCATTAACAGGGAGAGAGCACATGAGCTATCAGATAACATTAAACACCATTCTGCAGAACTAGGTGACTTTGTTTCCTTTCCTGCATTCAGTGTACCAGCATCCTGCAAAGGTGGGAGCAGCCGGAGCTGCATCAGTGCTGTTCTTTCTCTGACTCATTTCTCTAGCAACAGCAGCTATAACCTTTTCATTTTAACCAGCCAAAGCTTTGTTAAACAGGAGCCTCTCCTGGTCATAGATACCATGGGACACGAACACATTTAAGGCAATTCAATTTCTGTAAGAAAGGGGATACAAAGAAAACTCTTACTTCCTTCTGCAAAGAGCTGGATCCCTGATTACAACAGAGGTGACAAGGAATGACACTTGGCAAAAATCCAGAGCAAGATTCAGCCTCTTTGCCTCTTGGTGCAATGAGGCACCGTAACTGCTCTGTCATTATCACACCTCCTGGTTTCATGTAGTGTCAGAAGTATGATTGAAGGTTTTCAAGATCCCCCTCCATTTGAGAGCATCTTAACACTGTGCTCATCATGGATTTATATGTCTTTAATATTAGCTATGTATATTGTATATAGATATCTGGATATATCTATCTAGATATATATCACATCTACTTTCACTCTGCTGATGCAGTGATAGGCTGAATATTCTGTAAAGGTAATTTCTCTGGAGCTTTTATTTTGCCTTTTATGTGCATTTGCAGCAGTTATAGCAAAATCTGTGCTCTTAAAATGACAGCAGTGTAATCTGGTTACCTATGGCAAAGGAAATAATACAGAAGATCTTGGCTTTCTCTAATACGAGTCCATAGCATCTTATATTGCTGCATGGCTATGAAATGCACTTCACAAGTGGGATGTTTGAAGTGTTAAAGTTATCTGTGTTGTGAAAGACTAATACGTTTACTGCATTTTAATTAATGTATGTGCTGATTTCTAAGTTCATGTGACTTTGCTCACTCTTTCTATCACTGCCTCTTCTCTTGCTTGAAAGCAAAACTGAGGAGCACATATCCAGAGAGGGTGGTTACTTCTGTACCACTCTGGTTTTCAGAATGGAGACTTCAGGGGGGAAGCTGAGAGGAGGCAGACAGGACATGCAAAGAAAATGAAACATTTCAGGCCCACCTGAGCACTGGAGATCAGATAGCTACAGTCCTGGTGTGTCTTCTTGGAGGTTGTGCTGGTAGTTACTATGCGATAATCTCTACTAATAACAAGAGCTTAGTGTGTGATGCACACAGCACAGTTTGAGGCAGGAGGTGCAGTGATTTGCTCCTAGAAATCTGCTGTTGGGAGACAAAGAGACACCAAAGTGGTGTTTTACAGTTGCTTAAGTTAGGGGAAAGGAGAAAATAAACCACTCTTTGTGCTAGTGAAGAACATCTCAAGTTGAACCAGAGCCAGCAGGGCACTGCTGGTTGGGTACTGACAACCAAGCTGTTGGCAATACATTACCACTAGTGTTGCAACTGAGAGAAGCACAGGACCACATCTTGTCTCCGGTTGTACCCTCATCAGTTTTAAGGTGCCACGGTCATGGTGATGCTCAGGAAAAGAGATGACAACTTGGGGGAAGCCAAACCCTTCCTAGGCTTGTTGCAGTAGTGTAGTTCTGGTGTGTAATTCAGTAAAGGGAGGTTTTGGAATGTAATGTGAACAAGATGTCAGCCATGTCTTTAAAGTGCGTGCCTAAGGTGTGCCAAACGGACAGGTAAATGGTGATGGTGCTAAACAAATGAACGTGGGTATTAGAGCAGAGCCATATTAACAGGATGCTTTTGTTGGCTCAGTTTATCATAGAATCCCAGACTGGTTTGTGTTAGAAGGGACCTTACATACAGCTCCTCCAGCTCCAACCCCTGCCACGGGCAGGGACCCCTTCCACTAGAGCAGCTGCTCCAAGCCCCTGTGTCCAGCCTGGCCTTGAGCACTGCCAGGGATGGGGCAATTTATACTGTTGAGAAGCATCTGAGCCCGGCTGTGTTTGGCAAGCTGAACTTCTGCTTAGATGGATGCCCAGAATCAGGAGCACTCAGAGAATGCTTTGGATCAGAACTTGCACAATACTGATGTACAACACACATGTGTAATGATGCCCACTCAAAGGACTTCTTTATTCAGAGACTACGTCTGCATCTTTTTGCTTGATGGTCCTTGATAGATCCATCTAAGGAAGAGCAGTAATCCCTGATGAGAAGCAGAAGCCATCTATTCCAGTGTAGTGCTGTGTTAAAGGACTATACGAGCTCTGCTAGCTGAGCAAGCTTTTGGGATTCAACTCTGCAGCTACCTAGAAGGAGGTTGTAGTGAGATGGGGGTCGGTCTTTTCTCCCAAATTACAAGCAATAGGACAAGAGGTAACGGCCTCAAGCTGTTCCAGTCAGATATTACAACAGGCTTCCCAGGAAAGCTGTGGAGTCACCACCACTGGAAGTGTTCACAAACCATGTAGACAAGGCCCTTAGTGCCATGGATTAGTGGTGGCTTTGGCAGTGCTGGGGAACAGTTGGACTGGGTGAGCTTAAAGGCTTTTCCAACCGTGTTGATCTGTGATTCTATACAGGTACCCCACTCTCAAGCTGAAACTGATCCTGAGATACCCTTTCTCCCTGCAAAACAAAGAGTGTGTTAAAGAAGAAATTGAACAGAAAACACATATTCCACTGGAGTTTTTTATTCATCAGTCCTATAAATACCCTGAAAAATCAGATATTTTCCTCTTCCCTCTTCAAACTCAAGCAGATGAGATCAGGTGTTTTCCATAACACCTAATTCAATATCATATTGGGCCAGGCTTGCACTCTGACTGCATCGGTGTGTTACTAACAGTAGTATTTTACAAATCACTGCAGAACTGCGTAGGTTGCCCCTATTTTCAGAGGAATTTCCAGCTTGGAAGCGTGCTGAGTTTGCTCTGTATTAGCTAGAAAATCCCAAGAGGTCTCTATCACCCTTCTCCTTCAGATACCACACGTGCAAGCATTTTTTAGCATAGTTCCAAGCCTCAAGTTCAGAGAAGTTATGACTTAAGGCTATTGAACGTGTAGTTTTCAGACAGCTGCAAGTTCTGCTATTTTTAAACACTTCTTCACCTGCAACAAAAGCTTCAGTTATTATGTGCAGTAATGTAGTCAATAAACTTCAGTTTAAATCTTCTCTATTTTAGCTGCATTTTGGTCATAGGAATGTGGAAGGAAATCTTGTGAACTCAAACTGAAGTCATACAGTAACTCCCTCATAGAAATTCGGCTCCTAAGTAATTTGTGTGTAAGATGTTGTATTTCTGATAGAACCGGTTGTTTCTTTCTTTTTTCCCCTGAGAATTCTAAGTGTCTGAGGCATGATTTAAAATGGAAGTAGCAGCATAGCCTTCACTGTTGTGTCACTATCAATTTGCTGTAGTTAAAGCGTTTGGGGAGATAAAATAGATTCGGTTGAGCTATCAGATAGTATCTTGCAGTCTTTTTATTTAAATGCTCTTCACTCTTAGTGCAAAAGACAGAGTGTGTGGATGTGCCTATGGATATTACCTACAGGGACTCGAGACCAAGTGCTGTTGGTGCTCCGTGAGATTTGGGTTCCTCTATGAGTAGTTTTACAAACCTCATATACTCTTTTCCCCTGTTTCAGCTTTTACACATGCATTACTTTGCTAAACTATGTTAGGAATTAATTTCCCCCCCTCAAAGCACAGTCTTTCCAGCATTCTGGAACTTTGAATTTGTTTTCATCAAGCCCCTTTTGCCAGCTGGAAGTGGAACCTTGTTTTGACAAACGCTTCTGTACTGTTCCCATGTTGTGGGTCTTCTAATATTGCGACTGACCTGAATGCTATGGTCAGATATGCTGTTCCTTTTCTCTCTGCCAGTGAATGATTCTTCCTAGCAGTTCCTAAGCATTCCATGCTTCCATTCCTAATTCCATGATTCTATAATTAACATGTTTCTTGAATTGCATTCAGTGATTTTTCCCTGCATGCTGAGCTTACCTTGTTCTAAGCAGAACCTGTATTTCTTATAGCTGTTGTTTTCCGTAAACATTTGTGCCACACTTTCCATGATACACTTCCCGACAAGTTGCCTTAAAAGGATCATCCTGGTTTTTAGGATCTGCTCCGATAAGAGCATGTGTAAATGCTATTCTTTTGGTTCCTCACTAGATAACTCCCTCTGCTTCTTCATTACCACTTGTCTGCATTCTTCCCGCATGTTTCATTTTTGTCCAAGACTTTTCAAGTGAGATGTAGTGATACTGTCAGATGTCGAACTTTAAAGCTTCTGTAGCAGTTCCCAGTTATCTATTATTTTTGTAGCTCTTTCAGAAGAAGCAGAAAATTGATCAAGTTATCTTTATTCTTCTTTCTTTTCTGTCTAATCTTGTAGGGTTTTTCTTAATACATCCTAATTCTGTTTCGGGTTGAAGTGGTAGTTGTTAGGGTCATTCTTTTGAAGTGTATGTATATTCTGGACTTACTGATAATATTAATTAGATACATGTAGTAACAAGCAGCTTTAGTAATCAGCGAACTCCTGATAGAGACAGCACAATAGTCAGAGACAGGAATTTGCTCTAGCAGCAAGACAAAGTGATCCAGATGCTCTTTGTTATGATATCAAAACCGTGTTCCTTGCTATGTACGCTGGGTTCAGGATGCACACCGTTGTGGCTAGTTATAATCCTGGGATTTGGTAGTGATGGTTACAGCCCGAGACTGCTCAGAATTAAATCAAAACAAAACAGATGTACAATATATTGGTTTTAGGTCACTGAAAAAGCTTTTCTTCTGTCCAAGTTTTATTATAGGAGTGTGAAGATATTATTAAGTGAGCACAACCAGCTGAATATGGAAACTGCCCAAGAAATTCCAAGAAGTCAGCATAAAGAGCAGAGAAAGAGAGGCTTAAAGTGGTTGCAGTTTCTATTTCATCCCTGTTCGCCTTGCTGGAAGCTCACCCTGCATTCATACCTGGGCCCAGCTGGCACAGAGATGCGGCTGAATATTGGGGCATATTCTAAACCATATTCTGTTTGCCTCCCTTACAGGCAAATGTTTTTTCCCTGGAGTTTTATCCTTTATTCCTACAGGATAAACATAAAACCATTTTCAGTCCTTTCTTACTAGAGGTTCCTTTTGCTTGCCTAGTTTGTTTTCTTCTGAAAGGATAAAAGGGTTTTCCTTCCATAGCTGGACATTGAAGGAGTCTTTGACTGTTGATTTGTGTGACTGGTGTTGTATCCAGACTTGATGGCTGCTCTGGTCCAGAATTAGCATCTCGGAGGGATTTAAATGTTTGTGTCTCCTTAACATGAAGAGAGTTTTGACTTTTATCTCGATGCTGTTGCATCAGTGCTAACTGCATTTAGTTAAATCAAATAGAAGATTTACTAGTAAGGTAATAAATATAAAATAAAAATCTTTAATAAATATATATAAAAGGAATATAAGTGTAAAACCTTTAAGGTCCTTTCCAACCCAAACCATTCTATGCTTCTATTGTATCCAGTTATTTTTCCCTATTAAATGGGCTTATTTTGGCTTAATAGCCACTTAGGCTTATCCTAATTTTCAGTAAGAATATTATCAGTTACTTTATAGGTAAAACTGGATGTTGAGGAGAGAAGGAAGAGAAATAACAAGGAAGAATGTCTGAAAATGCCTTAAGTTCATTGTTACTGGAAGTACATTAGTCTGTTAAGGCAGAAAACAGTTTTTGGGGTTTATTTAGTGAAAAAACAGCTTAATTGTTAGAACAAACTTCCGTGCAGATGTGTGAAAGAGAAGAAAACTGTGATGACTTTAATCACCTTGCTCCTAAATGAGCTTTCTGAAGCTTAGTTAGAGCCATGGGCAAGAATGCAGAAAGCTAGATATGACCATTACTGCTGGTGTTCGGGATCTGAGTGAGTATCGCGTTATCTTGCTGTTCTTGCTGCTTTCACAGTGCTGTGAGCAGGTCAGTCTGGTTCAGGTTGTAGTTTTTGGAAGGAGATCAGATTTTAGTGTATTTCAGTAACGTTTTAATCACACAATTTAAAGCATCTCTTTGAGCTAATATTATATGCACACAAAATTCTTTGTTTCCCTTACTGACCAAAGTTGAAATCCACTAACTCCATTAACTTCCAGAGGAGCAATCTATGGGTATAATCTAGTGCTTTGTCAGTGATCTGCTGTTTGAAAGATATTTATTGTTATTTGTCTGTTGCAGGTAAAAAGTGTAAGATCAGATCTGATATCACTGACTTTTCATGGTGTGGAAAATAGAACTGTAAAAAATCAGTTTGAGGCACTGCATGGATCTGTGGTAAAACCATATTTTAGCCTGAATTCACCTTCATAATGAATAGTAATCACAAAAGCTGCAACACACGTCCCAGCTCTTGACAACTGGCTGTATATCGTGGTAGCTTAGCACACAGAAATGAAGGCATTTTATCTCATTCTCACTGAGCAGAGGGCTAAACAGATCCTGATCAAGTGCTAAGGAAATGCTTTTAAAGGCAGAAGCCAAGGTTTGTGTGATCTGGGGAAGGCTGCTTGGCAAAGTTACTGTTGTGTGCTGTGAAGTCTGTGCCGTAGGTATCAATATAACATGCAGGGCGTGCAGAGGAAGGTGGGTTTATATTATACTCTCCATTTTTAGCTTGCTTTGACATCTGCACATCCCACTCTGTCTTTCCAGATGAATCTGTGGACAGATTATTGCGAGTAACATACAGTTTCAGGGTTTTGCTTGTGAATAAAATACGGTTTCAGGGTTTTGCTTGTGAGTAAAATACGGGTTCATGGGTTTATTTTCCCCTGATTTAAAATAAATTACCTTAAAAATATTAGGGGAATATTTGCCCCTCCAATGGGCTCCTGTAAAGAACTTGGAGGCCTTCCAGTTTGCACTGCAGCATGGATGGTTTTTAGGGGTACCAGGAGCTTTGCCTTGCTCTGCTTCACCTTTCCTCCCCTCACTACCTCCAGCCTTCATTTTCTCCCTATTGCAGTGAGTGGCAGCAGATACCGGTGGAGGGAGAGAGCCGAGAGCCTGGTGCCCTCCAAGACAGATCTCAAAACTCGGGGTGTTCCATAAAGTTATCAGTGCTTAAAACCCATGGGGCAAATTAATTTGGGTGGCTGAGGTGTGCTTCTGTGGCACCTGAATTGAGAATTCCTTGAAATCCCCATTTCCGGGTGAGTGAAGAGATAGGTCTGTAGTAAATTAAAGATGGTTTTTCTCTCCCATTATTTGTTCACTATTCTGGTGACACTTAAACTTCCTACAGGAAAACAAAAAGGTGGCCTCAGCTTTCTGGTTTTATCTTCCATGTCTCTAAAACTCCTCAGTTTAACACTTAAAGGAAGAAAAGGCTTTTTGCCTTTATTGCTTGCTGGACCTCTGTAGCATTTTGCACACTGACCTGTCAAACCTCTCCTGATCCTCCATTATTGTGATTATTCAGCAGACAACACCACATCTTTTAAGTCTTGTTGACAAGGAGATTAATTTGTAGTGGAAAACTTGTGAAGCACATGTTGGATTTCCTTAGAAATACACATTCAATTTAAAAGGCTCCCTTTTGGGAATGAAAAGGAATGATTTAATGCAGTAAATCACTCCTGGCACTACCTGTCTAAAGCAAATAGAAGGCAGTGGGTTGAGATTTTCAGATTGTACAGCTGTCCCACACAACTGACATGCCTTTAAAAGCAGGCAGCTACTACATGAAGGGTGCAGGTTTAGACAGCAAATGGACCTTCAGGATCCAACAGCAGCAGTAAATCTTCCATCATTTGCATACCATTTTAAGTAAGCAAGTTGTTAAAAGCATTTTTGTCTGGTTTAAACTTATGGTAATATCACACGTCCTTGATATTGCATTATTACTATGCTTTTTTGTTGTTGTTGTTGCACTGATGTGGCTTAAAGTTGTTTTATCATCTCCATTTAACCTTTGGTGTGCATTTAAACATATGTCCTGTGGATCTGTGCTGTGGTCTTTTGGAGAAGAGGAAAGATAGGCTCGTGCAATGAGGTTCACAACAGAGATCTGAAATGGAAATAAGCAGGGTGTGAGGGTAAGTGACTCCTTAAAAAGACACTTCTCATCTCAGCTTTTTCTATGTTACTGTGTTTAAGCAACTAGTTTTCCAGAACACAGTTCACCAAAAGCATTCCAGTTTTGCCGATGCAAAACAAAGGCAAAAGAGAGATAGATGTGTATGCAGAAAGCCCAGGGCTTGTAACAGGGTGTAGTAAATAAAAAGGCACTCAGAATTGCTAAGAACTCATCTCTTTCTCTGGAATTAGCAGCATCTGCAGGTACTCCCAACCCTGAAGGTTTATACCCAGCTTTAGCATCCCAATTTCAAACCATTGTGCATGATAAAGATCGCAGGAGATGGTGTCCGTATCAAAGCCTGAGCGAGCATCCAGCTCTTCTCCAGCATCGCCATCTAGATGAGTGTCTAATGGATTGCCACCTCTCGGGAGGTGATGGAAAAGTTACTGCATAGGCAAAAAAGCCTTGCTTCAGGAGTGCAGGCTGGCAATTGTGTTTTACACTGGAGGTTGTCATTTTAAACCATGTAAATTTGAGATTTCTCAAAAATTGGGTAGTTTTATGAATTCCTGGTTTTAAAATGAAAGTGTAAAAATCCTCATTTCCCCCAGTTTTGTAAAAGGTGTCACTAAGGTAAAAAGGATGTGAGTTTTAACCTAGTCTGTGTTTGTGCATTGCTTCTCTTGCATACCCAGAGAGTGCAGGGACTGCTGTGGAGAGGAGCTGGGTTTCAGGGAGCTGCTGGTACAGAATGGGTTTACACAAGTAATTCATGACCATTTTGACATGTGCTTTCTGCAGCCTGGATTACAGCCTGATCTAAAATATCTCGGTGCTTGTGGCTATAGATTCGTGTAGGTGACAAAAACTATTTGCAATTTAATTGTTAGCTATTGAATAACTTGGGAATCTGGGGAAAAGGCAATGCTCAGACTTTCAGAACTGCCTTGAAATGCTTAATACTTTGGTGAAACAGAAGCATTAAAAGTGGAAGCAAACAGCTCTGCTGTGTTCTCCCAGGGTAAGGTAGGAAAGCCAAGGGAATGTAAAGGAGGGTCTTCTGCCTACCTCCTATCTACAAGCTGTCGGTCCTAAGAACTTCCCTTGCTACAGCAGTGAAATCACGCTGCTGCTGCAGCAGCTCCCCCAGACACATCGAATGAGGATGATTGCACTGAAACCAGACTATGAAAACCCCCTCTCTTAGGATGAGTTTAATTTCATTTGGTCCTTTTAAAATCCCACTTGTACTGGGGAGATTGGAGGGGGGATGTCTCCGTTGTTTTTCCTTTTTGTCTTTAAGAAGCAAGGATCAGCTAAGTTGCTGTCAGTAATTTCTCTGCTATGCTTCCCGGTTGTGCTAAGATCCTTTGCCTCCCGTTCCTCTTTCCTTTTCCACTTGGCCATCTGAACCTGGAATTCGGAAAACCATCGGCCCGTTGGTGCTTAGAATTGCATTTAGTTTGCTGGTTTAAGAGGCGGACAGCACTTCGGGGTAGTTACCATCTGGAAAATAATATATCAGTTTTCCTATTCAAATATATTGAATACTAGACCAGGTTCTTAAATTTGGTTTAATTCTTTCATAGCCTGTTTGATTTCAGGGTATTTCTAGTATCACCTCCTTGTATTTGTCATATAATACATAACCAAACTGGGACGGATCTTAAGAAAAGCAGTGCTTTAGCGTAGGATCCCAACCAGATTAGTCCTTGGGAATATCCTCGCTGGACGGATCCCGTGAATGAGAGCGAAACAATTCAGACCTTAGACATTGCTTTTAACCATCTTTGACAAGCTGAGATGCAGCCTCAATGCCCGATGCATGAGTGCTACAGTGCTGCTTTCACATATTCATCCAGGAAAAGTTGCCTTCCTTCGGTTTTGTGCAGATCCCAGTTTTAAACAGAAACAATCCCAAAATACGGCTGGTTTTCTCCCGGTTGGTGCAGGAATCCAGCACTATTGCAGGACCTCAGCAGAGGGCACTGTTGTAGCATTAAAAGCACTTGGAAGTCTCCAGCTTTTCTTGATATGTTGGGGTTTTTTGTTTTGGAAAGTGTTTAATGTTCTCCATGTAATTAAATTCAGTTCCCTGTATAATTAGCAATGGAGCCTTATTCTTTGTGCCACTGCTGTGGATAGTATTAGTTTTGTCTCTATTTGCCTTCGGTCAATGCAAAATACTGTTGCCTATCAAAACGTGGAAAGTTTTCTTGCTGTCTCTCAAAGCTAGCACTATTTAAAGGTGGAAACATAAAACTCGGTGTAGTGAGTTTCATTTAGGTCCTCAGAGTAAATAGGAAACCTTGAACATTCCTGCTCATGGCTCAGGAAATAGCAGCGGTAATGCTCCCGAATTGATTTACCTTCGCATCCCAGTGTGTGTTATAATATTCTGGGATTGTCACTACTTGTTGTTGTTAAAAATACATGCCCAAACCTTTAATATTTAAGTATGTGGGAAACCTATTGATTCCATTTGGCAGATTATTTTTGCCTCTGGAATTTGTTTTCTTCTCTATGCTTACACGAAGGTGTACCGTGTTGGTGCTGCTCAGCATATTGAAGTATTAATTACAGAGGGAGCAGGCAGAGTTATTTGTCATTAGTTGCGAATGCAAAGTCATTACTGTGACCTAGAAATAGTTTGTTTTGCCAAATACCTGTAAACATCCTCATTTTTTATATGATTTATAAAGGCCAGCTACAAAACACTGTCAGAAAGAAATACGTTTCTGAGATACTAGAGATGTTAATGCTTCTGTTACTTTAGAATGGTCTTACTGCTTGTAAAGATGATGGAAGTCTGTTAATATACTTGGGAGATGGAAGTCTATGAATATTGAGATGTATTTGGCTCTTTAATTGGCAAATCCATAAGGAATTCATTACAAACCATGCTCTGAAAGTGTCTCTTTGTCTGCAGCTGAGTTACATGAACAAGCTGGAGAAGTTTGCCTTGAAGATCGTGGGATATGCACAGGCAGGATACTCATACAGGCATTTAAAACTCAACCACAAAAGACATCTTCTCCAGAAATCTCTTTAGAAATAGGGGGAATCTGTTTCTTTTTCCCCCCTTTAGTAGCTGGAAATGTTAATGAAGTTCTTGTCAACTAAACGCAGTCGGGATGATTGTGAGGATAGGAGCACCCAAGAGTTCAGAACCGAAAGCATCGGGTGTGGATCAGTGCAGCTCTTTGCTCCCAGGGCTGCCATGGGAGATCCTGGGGTCAGAGCTTGATCCCGCTGCAGACCTGGTGTCATTGTAGGTTCCTTGGGAACATTGCTCGGCAGGATCTGCCCGGCTGCGCAGCAGGATTCATGTCTGGAATCGCCACTAGGATTGCAGCCGGGAACAGCAACTTTGAATAACAAAGGGGAAAGTTGCTTGGGCTGCTTCTGATCAGGGCAGTGCAACGCCACTGGCTTCTGGTTCACAGAGAGAGGCCATTGCCTCCCCAGCATCAAACATCCCAAAGCATACTCAGTCGCAATGCTATGCAGTGGGTTGCAACGTGCTGGTGTTCCAGCTCTTCTAAGGGGACTGATATTATGCCCAAGAAGATTAATTAAACACACAGTTAGGTTCTTTCAAGCTTTCTGGCATTTCCTATGTATTAGTGTCTCCTTGGTAGGCTAATATTCAGGCAAATTCTTGTTTTGTCTGAAACATTAATACTGATGTAGTGCTCCTGTATCATCCCTGTAGCTGTTATCTGTTGTATGTTTTCCCCATGAGAGGCTATCGCAGGTTTTTAGCCCAGACTGTTTGTATTCGACAAGGTCAAGATAAGTTTTATCTCTATAGATAAGTCCAAGTGCATTAGGATCGATGCAGTTACAGTAAAATACATTGGTAATATTTATTGCCAAGATCCTAATGAATTTTTAAAGCTTGTAAGGCTCTGTCAGTGTCGTGTGGATGCCCTGAATGGTTGTTTATAACGGGGCCTATGCAATGATAGAGTTAAGGACTTACTAAATATGTTTTAAATAGACAACTTTATGGTTTTTAATGGGGATGAAGCTCAATGCTCCTCTTCCCCCATATCCTAACAGATTCTTTGGACACAGTCAAAATAACTGTTTACTTTTCCATTCACTGGGGTGCCTGGATAGGGATTTATGAGGTTTATCCCTAAGTTACCTGTGATGGTTATAAAGTTGCTCTATTTTTAGCACACTAATAGGGGTTTTTGGAGTTTTACCTTCCGTTTTTATTGACAAGATAATTGTCTTTGTTTTGGCTTTGACGGAGTGGCTCGGACCAGTTTCATTGGTGATATACATTTCCCTAGGTACATATTTAGGCAGTTAAATCAATAAGTATTTCATAAGCTCTCTAAATACTTATGTAACTTCATAATTCCAGCCATTATGATGCATCTACTTAAATATGTATTTTATGTAGGGCCATTTAAAAATGCAAATTATAAGGGATTATTTCCCTTCAGGCTTTGTATTTTTTGCTGTTGCATCAGATAGAGAGTAAGAAAATTAACCCACCAAAAAAATCCCACTCAAGTAATAATGAAGATCTGACTTCTATCTGCTAAAGAGAATTTGTTGATAAGACTGCGTGGCTCGCTTGAACTCATTTTGCTTGCTCTGCTTTCAGTCGCTCATCTTTCAAACCCTGCAACACAGCAGTGTAAGGACTGAGTTAAGAAGAAAGTTTCCACCTTTGCCACAGTCACCTACTTTAAGGTCTTACTAACACCTCATCTTTCATAGGTAGGTTTTCTACCCCTCCTGGCTCCAGAGCACCCAAAGAATTGCTGCTTCTTTGCTGTTTAATACTTGGCAATTCAAGGATTGATAATGGTTGGAAGCTGCTGTGCTGCTTCTCGTCGCCTTTACCGCAGAGGTTTGATACCTGACACTTTTCATTTAATTTAATTAGGGAGGCAGAACCCCCATCTTGGTGTTCATTAAGGGGATTATTCATCAAAGTTATTGCTTCCTCGATGGAGAATAACAAAATCACTCGCAATGGCTGATGTTGCTCTCATAACTATATTACTTTCCCCTATTTTCCTCTCCGGGGCTTTGTACTTACCCTCTTTATTTGAACATTTGAAATTGAGGGAAGCATAAACTTCTGGTAGAGCAAATTCACGAGGGCCACATTTATTTTACTCCTGTAGCTTTATGTCATGTAAATGCTCTTTTTTCCCTCAGCTTTTTATAGTTTCTCCTTAAGTATTTGTGTTTCTTTCGAGCCTAGGCTATGCTTCAGCTCGGGGCCTGAGGTTTCTGGCTGCCTGTTTGCTGCTGTAGCTGAACTACAGGGATCGCTGGAGTAGGGAAGCCTCTACGGAGCAGGGAGTTTGCTGGAGCAGAGTGGAAATGTAATGTAAAATGAAGGGGTTTTTTAGGGGGGAACACAGGCTGTTTGGAAAGTTATCTTTTGTAAGGCAGCTCTAATCAAATACTCAGCAAATGCCAGCTTTAAAAATAGGAACAATTGTCCTTTTAAACAACATGACTAGTTTAGTTCATTTACCCCCAAGTATCCGGTGTCTGTGACTCAGAAAACCCCTTATCTACTAAAGGAGGGGGTGACAAAAGAGCATTGCAGAAAAGGTGACAAGTTTTTCACCTCTTTCCTCAGAGAACATTTGAATTCCACTTTAATCAGCCTGCCAGTAAAAGAGTACTTGGCTTTCAAGGGGAAACAAATCAAAATATGCATTTATCAGTCACAAGGCAGAATTCAGCTCGCAACTGATGGACTCCAAAAGGAATGAAACTAGTGCTATCATGCTGCCTTGGTGCTTTGCTTTGTACTATCAAAGAACTGGTACTATCTTTTCCCTGCCACAGCCACTGTTTGTCTGTCATCCCTCATTATGGCCTTTCAAAAGAAACGCTTCATAATTGCTGTTAATGGTTTAAAATAAGGAATTTGGCATCTCGGTAACTCCGTGTTCTGCCTGGTACAGATTTATATGTTCTGCAGTTGCCAAAATAACTGGAAATGTAGAAATAAAATACACTATATATATATAGCCAGAGATGAGGCAGAGGGAAGAGAAAGAGGTTGCAAAGTGGTCCTCTCAGTGTTATCCTACAAGAGCATGGGCCTGTCCTATTAAAATCAAACTTCATTTTCCACTAGGAAAGGAGACTCCAGGTCCGTGTTGAGCTGCGCAGGTGGGCTCTCATTTCAGACTCCTCTCTCTGCCTCTCTGGTTAAGAAAGAAGAGCCTGAAGTGGAAAGAAATGGGTTGGGTTTTGTTTGTGTCAAAGCAGAGTTTGCTGCCGTTTCATGTATGGGTGTTTCTAGGTTATGGGAATTGGTTGCTCTGGGTTTTCTGCTTGTTTAGCGTGAGGCGAACGCATTGCTCACTTTATTGATATTAAACAGAGTCATCCCGATGGTTTCAGTAGTTCGACTGCAGCATTATACACAAAGCTGAAGCTTTCTGGGGAGAGAAACTGCATTCTTTGGGCTTATCTTGCTCCCTGCGCTGGAATTTACATGCGTAACTACCAGTGCATCAAGATGAGTTTTTCGCCTTTGTGTGGTTTGCATCTCAATGAGGGTGGAGAGGTGCAGTCTGTTTAGCTTTCCTTCTCCCTGCCCTGAAAAATGGTTAGAGCTCACCTCATACTTTATTTATGCTTTGTTCCATCCGACTTCTGTTCTGCTAGTAAGGATTTATGAGGCCGGAAAGCAACAGCCAAATTGCTCTTCTGTTTCATTTTCTCCCATTTCTCGTCCTTGTTTGCTTTCTCTCCCATGTTTTGCTCCCTGTGCAGAGCATACTTTCCACTGTATGTGTGCCCTGCAGGACAAGGCTATGGTGATGCTCAGCTCCCCTAACCCAGCACCGTGTCCTGTTAAAATCCCTGTCTCCGCTCCAGTGTCCTGGGATTGCAGCCTGAAACTGGCTCTGCAAAATAACCTTGGCGCGAGTTTGATGTGCAAAAACACCAGGATCTGACCTCTAGTCTCTCCTTTTCCCCTTCCTGTGCTTCCACAGTATCTCACTTGTGTTGGGCCGGTCTGGGGAGCTCTCTGCTCTCCTCCATCCCACTGAGCTCCATCCTCTCTTCAGATCTCACCTCCTGACCTCCTCTTTTTTTAACCCCGGGAGTGGATTAGACAAAGGAGGTATGTTGTCATGTGGATGGGATATACAAATATATCGCATTGTATTTTGTCTCTTTTAGGGTTGATTTTAATCTTGTGTTTCAAAAGCATGTTTGTAGCAGTCGCAGGTAAAAGCAACATAAAGTAGGATTGGTAAAGTGCCCCTTTGGCTCAGCCCTTTGTGGAAGTGAATGTGCTGTTATTGCTTGAATAGACAGGACAACCTGGGATACTCTGAAATGAGAAAGCAGGAAGAAACAATGGTGGGGGGGAAACTTTCATCTCTTCTTCGTTCAAGAGGGGTTACATCAGTTGTAGGGCAGTAGGAGTAAAGGGATTTGTGTGCTGAGATACTGATTTATATTTAATTGATGATTTATTTAATGAAACTCAGTGGGCTGCATTTCAAACCTGTGTTGCACAGCTTTGGAAAATGAATTTTAGGAAAACCAAGTAGAACTGTAAATAATAATAATAATATAAAATACTATAAAATATAAAATAATAATTAATAATAATATAAAAATACTCTTATGGCTCCAGATAAAAGATTTAGGGTTATAACTTGCTGTTGCTTGCATTAACAGTTGACTTTCCAAACAACAGGGCAGAAACCAAGAGTTTTCGAAACAACCTCTATTTTTAAATGAAAGCTAAAGGAGAATTATAAAGCTTTGCATGGAGCTTCTTACATTGCACAGGTACATTTGCATTCATGTTTTTGCCAGATGGACCATTACAGACTTCATGCTCTCATACGTGTTGCTTGAATTAGAATCATAGAATAGTTAGGGTTGGAAAGGACCTCAAGATCATCCAGTTCCAACCCCCCTACCATGGGCAGGAACACCTCACACTAATTCTTGCCCCTGTTGCCGAGTGATGTACTGCACTCTGGGTATATGTATATATTCACTATATATTACTCTAGGAGTAATCTTCTGACGGTGGTGGTGTATTACGTATCTCAACCACTTGCAATATTGTATATACAGGCTGCTAAAGTCTTCAGTTAAAATGATCACCCTGCTGTGTGTGAATATAGATAGTTCTGTGTTTTCCAACAGCTATTAAGTAGAAAAATGATGAATTCTGAGGCAGTACTAGGGAAGGTGAGTCACATGAAGGCTGGAGGAGGAGGACTGGGTAAAGGATGTCAGAAGCTGACAAAGTTCTTCAGAATGTGGTTGGTAACGGAAATGAAAATAGGAGTCAGCAGAAGCTGGAATGACAAAGCTCTCTAACTTCATTTAAGGATACAGAAGTCCAGGGGTTGTAATGTCAGGTCTGTGTCCTGGTGGAGGATTCGGTTTGTTAACCTGTGTGTCATAGGGAAATTCCATGTGTAGCACAGAGAAGTGTGAAATATCCTTTGGAGGACAACTGTGGAATATCCACCCCCCAAACAGAGGTGTTTTCCCTCAGCTCTGTGTGCTCAATCATAAGCACTTAGAAATCTTCTTTTTATGAGAGTTTTGGATAGTTTTATTAAATGTGTCAGGTCATATCCCAAGATTTTAACAAACTTTCGAGGACTTTGGCATTTAATGGGGATGGGAGGGAAAAAAGATGCCTTTTAATATTGTCTTTGGGAATTAAATCCCTCATTTATCTTTACCTTCTCTGTACCTCTACTTACAGAGCTTCTCTTTTTTTCCCTTTTAATGCTTTCAGTGAGCATGCAGTTGGGCCACAGCTTTGGCCAGTGAATTCTGCCCTTGCAGCTCTAATTATCTATGTAATGTTGCTATATGATGTTGTTTTGTATGTAGCAATCACCTATTATTATTTTCCCTGACCCTCCTATAAAGAAAAGCCCTAACAATTGAAGGCACTTCTGATTTAGTAGCCTTTTCTCTGGATGTGTTTGTGTATTCTTGAGCAATCTTTATTATACTTCTCATGGCCAAATCTTGTTCTCCTTAAGATTAGTAGGAAATATCCCACTTTAGTTCTTTGGGGGCAGATTGTGCTACTGTGCATTTCTAACTTCAAAGACAGCAATAAATAGCTGGTCCTAGTCACTGGAGCGAAACACACTTGAGTGAAAGGTCAGAAAGAGGGAGCAATGCAAAGCAACGTCTCTGAATGTCAGAATCAATTAAAATAACACTTTATTTAAATGACTGATTTCATGGCATTATTCTCATTCCTGGATCCTTTTAAAGCCATGAGTCCTAGGTGAAAATATTAGCCCTAAAAAGCGCCTGAAGGCTGTGAGTTCTGGGGGGTTGTGCTACTGTTTGTTTTAGGAGGTAAGTACCTTGGAGCCTGTCTCGTTTACTAAAGCATAGATGTAAGGCACGAAGGAGAGAAGGTGGATTTAATCTGCCGCAGTTCCAGTCTGTTCTTCACCCTGTGAGCAAATGAAGTTGGAAACTCAGCTGTCCCTTCAGACAGGAGAGCAAACCAACCACGTTGCTGCATTGGGTTTCAGAGAGAGACGCCACCGCCATCGCCTGCGGTGTGGTGGTAACCCAAGGGTCAGGCGAACTTGAACTGCAGCATTAGGTCTGTCGTTACGTCTATCAAGCTTTTCCTGTGATCCGGCTTGAGCTCACCCACTGCTGCTGCTGCTTTCAGAGCAGCTCCTTCCTGGCGTGGTTGGCACGAAAAGAGGAGAGAAATACAGGTCAGCCGCTGGCTTTGGCTCCTCTGCTCGCAAGGAGCTTTTACCTTCCTGTTTCACTCACTGCTCTTGTGATGTGAGTTAGTGCAGCTCAGGGAGAAATACGTTTTGGCATGCCTGCTTTCTTCTGCAGGAGGAGTTAAGTGTCTAATGTGTGGCTTGTTTTTACCACGGACTGAAAAACTCAATGTGCTTTATTTGATCCAGCACACACAGTTTTGATGCTCACTTACTGTTCAAATCAGTAACAGCAAAATCCAGCTTTCCATGAGTAACTGTTAGTTCTTGGCCTCATTTTTTCAGGTTGTGGTGCTCCATACTGCTTTAAAAGATGGTCTAGTCTTTGTAGGACCTGCTCTGTTACAAGTATTCATATACTGAACACATGCTTGGTTTAAAAAGGTGGTTTGAAAGCTTAGCTGGTGGCTGACCTGGAGGATAGACAAATTGCCTTTTCCCACTATTTGGGTTTACTTCAAACTTAGTATTTTCCAAATTAGACAATAATGCCAATTAAAAGATAAGTTTTCTGCAATAGGACCTTTGGGTTTTGAGCATTACAAACCCAAGGAGCCATTTACACTTTGGATCTTACAGTTGAGATGATGCACAAGATGATTCCACTACACTGAACCTCCAATCAGTTCAATGTATTAATGTGTTTCTCTTTTTAAGGCAAAGGAATCGCTATAACACTTACTTCAACCTTCAGTATAAGAGGCAGTAAATTTATCATTGGCTTGCATTCAGTCCAGGACTTCCAGAATTATAGATCTAATTTTCCCCTCTAATACTACCTCTCTTGCAGCAGGCAAATGCTCTCACTAAAGGCAAAAGAGCATCTACTGATAAGGAAAAGTGACAGTGAACTTCAAAAGAAACAAAGCAAAACAGCCTAAAGCACACAGTGTTTGGAAGCCTGACCTCTGCTCACTTGACCCTCTGTTTCAGGGCATTTTGTTTGTGTGGGATGCACAAGTGAGCACCAAACTCCGTAACAGAACTCCTCAGGGATTAAATCTTGGTCGTTGGAGTATCTTGATTGTAGCCTTGATTATTTTGTTCCTCTTGGGTTTTGAAACTTGTGGATGTGCTTAAAGCACATTGTACTTACAACCATGAGCACTAGAAAGTACTTGTGGTGAAAGCCGCAAGGCTCATTCCTGCAGTCTTGTGGACATGCACATAGGGCCCAGAGAGAAATAGAGAATACCCCTTTAGAAAGAAAATTATCTAAATTTTAGGAAACTTCCAATACAGGATTTTTTTATCCCCCTGTTATTTTCTCTTTTGGATTAGGAATTTTAGCTGGGAGAACTATACAGTTTGTATTGCTGATGTTCTCCTGGACCATTCATGCCCTTCCAGGGATTTCTCAGGAGTAACAAGGGGACCCCCCAAATGGACAACGCATTTAGTTGTTTTGGGAGAAACTTCTGATTCCCAGCATTTGGAACAGGAGTAAGACATGGGCTTTCTTACTTGGTGGGGTGTAGAAGGACCAAGAAGGAGGGGGAATACTTGATGGTGCAAGGGATGGAGATGCACAATACCATTAGGACCATAGAGAGCTGTTTGGATCCGAGCAGCAGATGCTGAACAGCAACACTGGGCCTATTACTTCTGCCTCACTTGTGTGAGGGGGTTTTTTACACAACAGTTAATTTAAATGAAAAGCAGAGAAGCATTTATATAGAATGAAAGGATGTGGCCGTGGTGTAGCAGGACATTGTAATAGAAACCATCTAAGTGCAGCAGAGGAAATGCTGGATGCAGGTAGCCTGATGTGCTCTGGATCCCAGTGAAACACCAGTTGGGGTTGGGTTTGTGTGTATACCCCCTGCATTGTTAGATGCTTCTGTGTGTGAAGGAGCGCAAGCTGCTGCAGCTTTAGAGAGGTATGAAAACCATTCCTTCTGGAAGTACTGGGAAGCTCCCCCCCTGTTTATTGGACACCCCCCTCTCCCCCCCACCTCTAAGATATTTGATTATGGTGTAATGCAGCTAATTTAAGCATCTGTTTATCACTGCCTGGCTAGACTGAATGTGAAATTTCAATTGAATTACCTCCCAGGAGAGCTCTGGGCTCGGAGGGGAAAACAAATCATTTTCTCTGCCTTCCCCTGGGATTGTCAATAAAAAGAATTCATCTAAATAGTTTACATGCATTTTGAAATGTTGCATCTACCAGGCTTGGGTTTGCTGTTAGTGGAAAATTGCCAGTGTGAGTGGAATATCAGCTTTGACTGTGGCAGTGTTACCGTGTCTGCAAGGGCTACAGCTATGAAAGCCTTTGCATTTGATTCAGATTTGATCGCTCAATGTGTGTGCTTTATTTTGGGACAGAAGGTAGCGTTTGAACCTGAGCTTTCTACAGCCTCAGACATAAGATGCCACCAGCTCTTCCAGTTGGCATGTTACCATATGGTGAATGGTTGCTGAGGGCTGCTGGTGGGATGCTGTGAGCCCCTCATCAGCACCACAGCCTTGTCTGCTCCTAAATGGTTGTCTGTGCACACACTGTTAGAAGTACTTCCACAAGAAACAGTAGATGCTGCCTTTTATTTGCCATCGTGTCAACAGAGATCTGGGAGAGAGCAGAGCCCAGGTTTGCCTTGCTCTGCAAAATACGTAGTTATTGGGTTTGCATCTTCTCTGTCATCACAAAGAGCGTGAGCAGCAGGTTGAGGGAGGGGATCCCTCTCTGCTTATCTGTGGTAAGACCCCCCCTGCAGCCCTGATCCAGCTCTGGGGCAGCAGCACAAGAGGGACCTGGAGCTGATGGAGCAAGGCCAGAGGAGGCCATGGAGCTGCTGCGAGGGCTGGAGCAGCTCTGCTCTGGAGCCAGGCTGAGAGAGCTGGGCTGGGGCAGCCTGGACAAGAGAAGGGGAGAGCTGAGAGCAGCTCCAGTGCCTAAAGGGGCTGCAGGAAAGCTGGAGAGGGGCTTGGGACAAGGGATGTAGGGCCAGGCCAAGGGGAATGGCTTGAACCTGCCCAAGAGAGGGGAGACTGAGCTGAGCTCTTAGGCAGAAGCTGTTCCCTGTGAGGGTGCTGAGGCGCTGGCACAGGGTGCCCAGAGAAGCTGTGGCTGCCCCATCCCTGGCAGTGCTCAAGGCCAGGTTGGACACAGGGGCTTGGAGCAGCTGCTCCAGTGGAAGGGGTCCCTGCCTGTGGCAGGGGTTGGAGCTGGAGGAGCTTTAAGGTCCCTTCCAACCCAAACCAGTCTGGATTCTATGTGGATAGTTGCAATTGGCTCTAGTACAGGTATTCAGGCAGTGAAGAAGAGATCTTCTAGCAGTGATAGCAATAAGAAAGTTGGAGGTACCAGAGTGGAGCGAATGCCTGTTGATTATTTTGGAGTGGAGACATGTTCAGACCTGCAGGAACTAGCCCAGTTTAGCAGCTAAACCAGTGTCATCACCTTGTCACTCTTTCAGTCTCCTGTCCTGATTCTGTATGTTAACTGGGATCCCTGTAGGTGACACAGCAGTGGGGATGACAATCAAAAATAGAGTCTGAAAACTCCAGACTTTGCAATAAAACAAATGAAAGCTTAAAGACATTTTAGAGTTCACTTGATCAGGAGTTTTGGTGTTTCTGTGGTTACTGTGATGGTTGGTCATGTTTAATGGGAAAGCCTAAGGAAGTTAAAAGCCACCATGTACATAATCAGGGTATGTTCCTGACACCTAGTAGTAGTTCCTACAGTCATCACAGGGAGGTTTTGAAGAGGGGCATGATACTGCTTGTTTACTTGTCAATATTTCTTTGGTATAGGGCATAGACCATGTGAAGCACTTGCTTGCAGA
Organism: Melopsittacus undulatus; assembly: GCF_012275295.1. NCBI lineage: Eukaryota > Metazoa > Chordata > Aves > Psittaciformes > Psittaculidae > Melopsittacus > Melopsittacus undulatus. The sequence goes on from NC_047531.1 coordinate 723,528, forward strand.
AGCACTGAAAGCTATCCACAGATTGCAGTGTGCCAGGAATGATGAAGATTTGAAATCATATCAGCATTCATCATAAGCAGCTGATAATCATCGTAGGCATGATAAAGATCATTCTGGATTTTTATTCCAAAGCAGTAGTAGACCAGAAGTCTGTGGGTACATTGATGTTTTGGCTCATGTTGTGAGATGCTAATAGTCTGTGTTTCCTTTCTGGCTCTAAATAAAGAGCTGTTTTGACAGTTTACATATACTTTAAAGTGATTAAGCCTGACACAGTTAATAGTAACCTGAGAAAAAAGTGCTTTAAACCCCCAAACTGCAGTTTATCCTAATGAGTAGCTCACACTGTCAATAGCAAAGCCCTATTACTGTGTGTAACGGGGTTTAGGGACTATCACAGTGAGAAAGGGCATGACTAGGAGTATGGATAGCCCTTCTCCACAGTGTTCCAGTGTGCCTCCAGCCCAAGGTGCTTCACCTGTGTTTCTCTCTTGCTTCTAAAACATAAAGAACCAATTTACTTGAGATCCTTGAACCAAAATTGCCTCCTTTTAGGAGCATTATGGGGAGATACCAGCTGCTTAAGGTATAATATAAACAAGAGTTAGCATCATGTTCAAAGCACACCCCCCACATGAGAATAAGCTTGGAGCTTTTCCAGATGCAAAGCAGCCCCGTGTCACACAGAGCCCGAAGTCTCCCTCGGATGAAGATCATTGCCCCCAGGGCACATGTTGGTCCCTCTTTAAAATTCCTATAAAAACAAAGAAATTAATTATCCAGTATAAAAGTGGAGCAGGCGTCTCCTGGCAAACATTCAATTAACTTTTTAGTGCTTGCTCCTTAATGTTGTGTTTGACCACTCGAGCATTGAGAACGACTTTGCCTTGGAAGGGAGCTGGGCTGGAACGTGGCTGGAGCTTTGCTCCGGTGGCCAGTTGTGGCTGGTCATCAACATTTTTCCCATGATCGTTGAGTGTGGAGCTGGTTATGTTTTACTGATGCATGTGAGATGTAATTTGCTTTGGGACAAGGGGGGAGGGCTTTTTGTGGTAGGCTGGATGATGTTTTATTGACAATATCATTTAGGCAGTTTTGCAATCATAGACTGAACTGCAGTGGTTGAGCATGAACTACCAATTAAAAGCAACTGGATAATACTTCTAATTCCCATGACTAATGGGCTGAAAATACAGAGCTCTTTGACCTGGATCCAATCCAAGCTAAAGATGAATTATGCCACAATAAGATCACGTTTTCTACTGTTTCAATAGCAAACGGTGCAAGTGTAAACTCCAAACATCAAGAAATACTGACTTCTGAAGGATGAGCTGACGTGATGATGGGTATGATGAGAGTAATGCATGAGAAGGATAACTATTTTGTTTTACAACTCTTGCCCATCTCTATATACATTGATATAATTTATAATCTCCTTCCACTGCTTTGCTAACAAGTGATTATGTGCTGAAATAATTGGAAGGGAAAGATTCTCTGGGGTTTTTAGCGAGTGCCTGATGTCCTTTAGATTGGCAGTGAAAATCTCACTAATATCATAATATTATATAGTATCTGAAGGGGGCCTACAAAGATGCTGGAGAGGGATGCATCATCAGGGACTGTAGCAACAAGACAAGGGGTGATAGGTTCCGACTTAAACAGGGGAAGTTTAGATTGGATATAAGGAAGAAGTTCTTTACTGTTAGGGTGGTGAGGCACTGGAATGGGTTGCCCAAGGAAGCTGTGAATGCTCCATCCCTGATGGTGTTCAAGGCCAGGTTGGATGAAGCCTTGGGTGATATGGTTTAGTGTGAGGTGTCCCTGCCCATGGTAGGGGGTTGGAACTGAATGATCTTAAGGTCCTTTCCAGCCCTAACTATTCTATGGTTCTATGATTTTTTATTATATATTTTCTCAAATATATATCATACATATATATAAAATATATAGCATACATATATATAATATATGCATCATACATACATGTTATTTACTTTATATATATTGAAAATAATAATGATTAAGTCCATCCTGTGTGTAGAGATCCTCAGCGTGATCTTTGATTGCCGTATACGTATTCTTTCATTCTTTTTCCTCAAAAGAATCACTAAAATGCTGAAATTTGGGTTTAAACCCAGTCATATAAATAGCTGAGTTGTGTTTGTTCCATAGCAAAGCAAATAAGTATCTATGGGTTAACCTTAAGGCTGTTAAAAGCTTTATAAATATGCAAGACACCGGAGCTTATGTGCAGGGAAGTGCTCTGCTCGTCCAGCGAGGCAGTGATTACGTGGCAGAGGAGTAGGAGTTCTCTTGGATACAGGGGGAATTATCAGCGTCCCCGGACAGAATGCAAAGGTCGATCTGCTGAATACAAATAAAGTATTGAGCACCAGGTTCTGCCTCATGGAGCTGACGCTTTTGGAACCGCTGTGATAAATGCACTGATAAATTCCAGGGAATGAGGGCTATTGCAGAAGCCTGATGGAGGCTAGAAAGTGTCCAGCTGGTAGGAATTGCATTGCTTGGTCAGGCACAATGAAATTAAATAGAATTTGCTTTAGTGAAATTGCATCGAGGATGATTAAAGGTGCTGCTGGCAGGAGGTGGTGATCACCTTTCACTGAAGCCACTTGAGTGACTGTGTCGCTTATTCCTGAAGACTGCTTTGTTTCTTTACTCCTTTGCTTATTTCCTCTGACTTCAGGGCTCCTCTCCTGCTGCTGGGTTGTGTTTTACCCTGCTCCAAGCCTGGAGGTAACACCAAGGCTCAGAGAACAGGGAGCTCATTGTCGGCATTCCTTGGGACCATGAGAGGTTGCCCCAGTGCATCAGATCCTAGCCTTCCCCATTGCCAGTGCACAGTGTTCTGCATTCCCCTGCTCTTTGGTACTTCCATTTTGGGTCAAGATTTGGCCTTTTAGCTTTGCTGTTACACTGTGTTTCCTCCTTACCTAGATGAGATGTGTGGGTTGAAGTGGCTCAGCTCTCTGCTCCATCCACCCCTCCTGCTGCTGGTTGTACACAATTCCAGAGCAATGCCCAGTGGCTGCAGGCAGGACCAAGGCCTCACTGTGCTCCCCTGGGTTTGCCACAGAGCTCTGATACCAAGCATGTGAAGTCTGAATGACTTGAACTGGGCTTTGCCCCAGATGGGCTGATAGTAGAACCAGTCTTTTAAGGTAAAACAAACCACATATGCACACAGAAATACACATATGTCTTATGACCGTGTGTAGCATCCATATGCTACCAAGGTGAGACAGTACCTCATAAGTTCTGTTTCCATTTGATAGTTAAACAATCCTCTGACAATGGGACACCCTAAATAAACCTTCAAATTCATATAAGAACACCTTGGTACTGTGAATGGAGGCTGTTTCCTCACTGTATATATGTTGCTGAACAGTTTGACATGGTACCTCTTCTGCTGCTTAATACTCGGCTGAGAAGTATGAGGAATACTGTTGATGATTGCAGTTCGAGCAGTGCATGTGCGGAGCTGTATTTGGTCATTTCTTCCCTCTTCATTTCTGTAGCAATTGTAGCATGAACTAATTCTTTTCTCAGCGTGAAATGCATTGGAGTTGTGTTCGGTAACTGCTTCTTTTAGCCGCTTCTTTTGAAGGAGAGACCTAAGCTTGGACATGGGGTCCTCTGCTCTGCTCTCCTCCCTTCAGAGGCACAGGGAAGATCAGGGGCTTTGCTGGGGGAGAAGAGGTTGGGCAGTAAGTTGGAGCAGCACTGTCATCCATGTATGAGTATCCAGGTGAACAGGATCATCTGCTGCTCTGTACTGGCACATCCCTTGTCAACAGGGGTAGTCGTATGGAGCCCCATGGCTTCAAGGAGGTAGGGAGAGAGCAAAGCAGAGATGCTTCAGCAAAGAAATCAGCATGCTGTTGGGTTTAACCCATTTCTCTTTTCTTATCCTGGGAATCAAAGCCTTTGGACTCCCTTGCAAAGGCTTTAACCTGCCCCAGGGGAGACTGAGATGAGCCCTTAGGCAGAAGCTGTTCCCTGTGAGGGTGCTGAGGCGCTGGCACAGGGTGCCCAGAGAAGCTGTGGCTGCCCCATCCCTGGCAGTGCTCAAGGCCAGGTTGGACACAGGGGCTTGGAGCAGCTGCTCCAGTGGAAGGGGTCCCTGCCTGTGGCAGGGGTTGGAGCTGGAGGAGCTTTAAGGTCCCTTCAACACAAACCAGTCTGGATTCTGTGATTTGCTGTTTGCTGGTACAGGGGAGCCTCAAGTACACCATGGAGCTGAAAACCTCCCCCAAAATGAAGCAGGGATAATGAGGATGATAATAATAGTAATGATAATAGAGTTCCAGTTTCCACGGATTTAAGTTGATTCACATTAACTTCTGAGGTGGTTATGCATCGGATCACACTGTGGTTGGTTTTTGTGGCATGTCAATAAAACAGAAACTGATATTCTCTACTGGCACTTCAGAAGATGTTTCTGCAGAGAGCTAAGCTTTCAGTGAGGATTTAAAGGCTCTGAGTGTAAATGGGACCATTCTGTGTATTTTTCAATTGAGGCAGCCTACTACTATAGAGAAAATGTTAACAACTTCATAATTTGGTTTGAAGTTAGAGATGATGGAGTTTCAGAACATAAATAGATGCTCTGCATGGCAACAAAATGTGAAATAGCACTTGAAATAGTTCATTATCTTCATATTTCCACAACTTACTTAGTTCCCTGACTTACTTGATGCTCAAGCAGCGTTTGCTGGGTGCTTTGTATGCACACATAGGGGCAGTTTTTGCTCTGAAAAGCTCAGTCTTGGGGCATCAGGTATAGGATTTGCTGATGCAGGAAGCAGTAAACGATGCTCACCTCCACACAGTTTAACTGTAGCAGCTGGTTAAATTGACCACATTGTAACTGTGGTTATTGGTCCCACTTGCAGCAGCCTAAAACATGGGAGGTGAGAGGAAGGGAAACAGGAGGAGGCTCCATTGCCTTTTTCCTGGAAAATGACATATTTTCACCAAACCTTGATACAGCAAAAGCTCTTCAAGGGAGAAACCAGAGTTTCCATTTGGAAATGTTCCTGTAACGCCACATGGAAGTTGTTGCTGGGTTGACTCATGTGCTTCCTCTTCCTGGCTTGGCTTCCCTGGGTGGACTTGAGTTCCTTCATTGGAATGACTGTGCCTTTTCACTGAGCTATGCTGGTAAAGCAGAGAAAACAGGCTGGTTGGGAAGCTCTGTGTATAGACAGCAGTGAGGAGGGGGCAAAAAGAGGCTGTGAACTGCAGCGCCTGTAAGATGCTGATGGTGCCATTTAAGCTACATTGGGTTTTCATCTTTTAGGCAGAAACCACCCTCATGGTCCCAGAGATGCTTGCTAATAGCACTTAGTGTTTACTGAATTGTGTGCTTGCCCATTAAGCTTCCTTTACCCTATGTACAACATCAGCATTTATCTGTGTTAAAGCAAAACAGTGTCAGAAAGTACTTCACTGCTCTAATAATGGGTCTCCCTCGATCACCCGATAAGTATTTGTCACTGCAGTAACAGGTATCATCCCCACACTCTGCAGGAGCAGCTCCAGTCCATTTGTGTAGCAAGTCAGTGGCCAGACTACTGTTAGCAGGTAAGATATGGTTTAGTGGTGGTCTTGGTAGTCTTTGGGTCATGGTTGGACTTGATGATCTTTTCCAACCTAGTTGATTCTGTGATTCCTGGCCTCTTAATCTGGCCTTAAAGAGCATGCTGATTCTGAAATACTTGGTGTTTTGTTAGGGTTTATAATAATAATACAAAATATTTGCATGTTTTTCATTTTGGCAGTTATCTGTTCAGAGGTCTCAGCCCAAACAAGCAAAATCAGAGTTATAATAGACGAATGAACAACTTTGTTCATGTTCTTAGTTATTGGCAGTTGCTATAGCAAGAGGCTGCCACAGATTCCCCTATAATAGTTCTGGTATGTGGCTGCTCACCACATCAGTCACATCAGAGGTGCATCCTCCTTGGTACAAGTATCTCAGCTACACATATACCATAAAATTGGGGTTTTGTGGTACTTGGAATGGTAATGGGTTTATATCCATGTGCTTGGAATTTTTTTCTATAGAAGTACAAAGTGTGAATCAATTCCCAGAAGTTTGTCCAGTGGGATAACTCCAAGTGAAGTATTTTTTGTTATAGCATCCTTGAGCTTGGTCTGGCTACTGCCAAAGCAACATAGCTGTGTAAGAGTGGTGGAGGAATCCCAGTTTGCAATGGGTATTTAAGGCTGTAAACCTTTGAAGGGCAGAAGCAGAACACTTGGAATGCACTTTCTTATCCTTAACTTTAAAGTCTCAACTCCATGAGTGTTTTGATGGCATGGGGTGGTTTCTTCTTTCTGGCTCTGAATAGTGGCTTTTCCTTGGTTCTAAAGGTTTTCACTGATACTAAATTGTGTTTCCAGGCTTGTGATGTTTATTTCCCTCCTCACCAAGTGATACTCACTTAGCAAGGTGTAGCCCTGCAGATCTTTGCACCCAGTGTAATGGGAACTTGCTTTTTGAGCACTCAGTGCATCAAATTCTGACCCAGTGTGTGAGAACACTCAGACACAGCCAGTGCCTTCATTCCAATCTCATGTTGCTCCTTCAACTAAACTGTGTGTGTCTGAATGGCTGATCGATAGCAGGTCGGTCCCTTCCTTAGACAGGAGGAAATCCAATGGACACATTGATTTTTAGCACGATGCAGCAGAAATAAGAGGACAGAAAAGAAAGGAAATCAGGCTTGGGTATTTGGGAGCTGGTTTAATTTGGCTACAAAGTTCCTAATAGCCACAAATGATGCACTTTGGTTGTAACATGGGTATGGATTTTGGTATAGCAGGCTCTGCGTGCATGGGAAATCTGGTTCTGTGATAGAGTTGTGCACAGAGCACAAAGCATTTAGGATGGATAGATGGGGAATTGCTGCCTGTACAGGAGAGTTCATGTTAAATGCTCAGAAAGAAACCCAGCACAAAGTCATTTCAGCTATAAAGTGTATTTTCAGGCTGTCATATGGTTGCTTGCCTATACTCTCATTAACTTGTCTTCTAATTGAGTATGGAGGCAAAGTTAAGCTCTGAAATTCAGGTCTAAACATTTAAAAAGCAAAAATACCAAATCAGAATTGCTCCTGTTGAAGGATTTTAGTTCAGGATCCTCTTTGAATGTGTATGGGAATATTCACTCTGGTTAACATAGCCTCACAGAGATATGCAAGTTGTTAGAGAAGTGATTACAAACCAGAGATCCCTATAAAGCCATAGAACAGACAGATGGACACCTTCAGGAATAGAATTCAAAATACTGCCTATCTAAACTGGGTGTTTAAAGAAAACTGTAGAAATACCTCAAATTCTCCCCTATTTTCCTCTTGTTCTCCCAACAGAGATTTATACTACTCTGTTAGCAAAAATAAAGGCAGTTTCCTTTGTTTCACAGCTTCTTTTGGCCTGAAACACAGCACAAGGCACCAAAATGCAATTACACAGGTTCTCCTTCTTAATGTGCCTCGTTGCTGCTGCACTGAAGAACCTGGGATTAGAAAAAAGCACGTAATGTGAATTAAATGTGGTGGTGGATGGCGAGTGTTTGCATTACAGCAATAGTATCACAGCTTCATTTCCTTTGTATATCTTACTTCTGTTTTGCGCCCTAGGATGGGGGTTTTTCCAGCTTTTTCTGTATACTTTTCCAGGGGCTTTTGTTTCCAAAGACGTAAATTGAGAGGGATGACATTTCCATGCAGAGAGAAGAAATGTTTATTTAAAGAACACACAAGTACCTGGTTACAATATGACTTGTTGAATCCTCCGTGCCAGACTGGCTTTGCTTGGAAGATGAATGTCAGTTTGAAAGGGAGCCTGTCAAAGTAATTGGGCTTTACAGCTTACTCCTATTAGCCAAAGCTTTGCTTCACGCTCCTCTGTTTTGTCTTGCAAACGTGCAGTAGCAATGTTTCATAGGGAAAAGAAAAGTTTGGTGAACTATTTTCATGGTTTATGTCCCATTTGTAAACATGGACCAAGCTTTCCCCTTTGCAAAAGATGAAAACAAGGGACCAAGCCCCCAAAACACTCAACATAAGCAGAGAAAAGCAAAATGAGCCAAACCTCAGATGCGTTTTGGTTACAGTTTTATATTCCTTTCCTTACATTGATGTAGTTGTTAATTTATAACTGGAGCATCCTGGGTTTGGGGGAGATGTGCTGAGCACCCAGCATGTTCACTGCTCGGGATGGGGGTGCTGAAGGTCATGGCTGTGACTCACAGTGCAGGTCCCCAGCTCTGCTTTCGGTCCCTGGGCACAGCAGAGATCGGCACCGACTCGATGATGCTTTCAGCTTGCATGGAAGAGAAAACTGGTGTTTAAAGCAGGTTGCCACGTTGTTGTCATGCCTTCTTTCTCTGACACTGTTATACAGGGAATTGGGAATATCCTGCCACCTTTCCAGAGGGATTTTTATGCCTGTGCTTCAGTGTAAATCAGAAGAGCACTAAAACAAGGCAAAGGGACAGTGTAAGGATCAGCTGAGCTGTAGCAGTCACTTTCTGCGTATATTACTTTCTTTTTGCCTTAACTGTTGCAGATGTACCTGCAGACACTGTGCTCTTAGAGAAATTAGTGGGAATTAAATATAGTGTTGATGGGTGATATGGCAAAGCTGGGGGTTTCTCATGTAACTGCAGAAATGTCCTGCTTCCCACTGAGCTTGTGTTCAGCACCCGGAGATGTGAGATTTACAGTCCTTTTCCTGGCATATTTTTTAATCCCAGTATGCTTCCTGCACTCTCCTTTTAGGATTTCTGTATTTCTACATGTTATATGTATGGACAAGGGTTCATGAATATATGTTCTTCGACAGCTTCAGTTCATGCATGCAGATATGAATATCTGTCCCTGGATGGAGTTTCACTTCTGCTGCAGATGTGATGGATTTCTCCCTCTTTATCAGTGGCACCATTAGTAGAGATAGAAATGGAAACTTTTTCAACTAAAACCAGCTGGGATATCATTGATAAAGATAGAGTCTAACCCAGGAGAATGGGGTGTAAGTAGTAACTGGAGCTGTAATACAGCTGAAATGATGTTTTTCTTGCTGTTTGTCTCTAGACTGTTTCATGACCCTATTCATTCATTCTCTTTTTTTCCCTTAAATTGTACATTTCTCAAACATAAAAATGAAGTGTTTGCTGAAACAACAGACGGAAAAGTTATAATTTTATTCATTCAGAAAATAATAATAACATATTAGAAGTTCATAGAAAGGAAAATACAACTCTGAAGGAATTTTCCAATCAGTGACATCTCTTCCGTTTAATGAGTTACATTTAACATTGCTGTTTCAAAGCACAGGAATGAGATTTCATAGGTTTGTGGGCTTACAAATAAAATAAATAATAAAGAATCCCTTCCCAGGACACTGGATTTACATTTTAAAAGGAAAACACCTTACAAAGACCCTGCCATAAACTGCACAGAAAGAAGCATTTGATGGTGAGTTTCAGAGGCAGCAGATTAAGTGGTTAGCAAGTATTGTGGCATTTGCCACGTGCACGGATTCAAGAAGTCAAGTCAAAAAGACCCAGATAAAACATTGGCAGGGATTTGGTTTTGGTGCATCTGTTTTGATGGCAAAGATCAAATTTTGACTTATTTGGATAAATTAGAGATGCAGTTTGACACCAGCAGGTATTTTCCCCTTAAATTCAGTGGCAGACACTGCCTCAACTGTCTCCTTTGCAATCTTTATTCTCCATAACTAAGTTCCAGAGTCAGCTCCGGAAACTAATTTACTTTCCTTTCTGAAACACATTTTAAAGACAAAACCTCAACTGTATTAAATATTTACATGTCATCAGTCACTGTAATTACCATAGTGTTTATATTCTGGTTGCAGCGAGAGAGGGAGGTGGTCATGCAACAGCAAGAGGCAGTCGATACTGGGGAGACAACTTCTATCATAGTGTGATTGCTGTGAGAAGTACTTAGAAGCAAGGAAATATGTTTTCCAATCAAATGCATTTTATTAGGAGATTCAATCATGGATCCTGCCTTGCAGTCCTCCTTTCTCACTTGGCTGCGTTGGACCTTATTAACTTCCACTCCAGCTTAACCCAGATACGGCTCCGATTTTCCCAGTTTCTTCCCCCTGTAATACTTTCCATTCTCTCCTTCATCCCAGCTACTTCTTCCCAGCATACGCCCATTGTTTTTATACTCTTTACATAGGAAAGTGATACTAAACCAATATTATAGCAGTGCCTAGTCAGTGTGGAGTCTGTGTGTATTAATTACATGGGGTTAGGGATTGTGGGTACGTATACACACAAAACTAGTTGTAGGTATTTGGACAGTTGACCTTGCTGCTGCTGAGTCTTCCATTGGAATTCAAGCGTTTAAAGCTCCATAAGGGATTCAGAATCCTGGAAACAGAGGAAAAGTTCTTGCCTGTCTTGATCAGTTCTTGAAAGATCCTCTGCATAGCACAGCAAAGCCGCATCCATTCCCAGAGCAGAGTTGAGGTTGTGTGTTGTGATGGTGCATTATCCCAGCTGTTCGGAAGCGGTGTGGAGCATTTAGTTTTCATTTGTGTAGTTCATAATAAGTCAAATAATGTTGATGTACAAAAAAGCTGTTTTCTTTTAGATGAGAAAAATAGTGTAGGAGTCCAAAAAGTGGTTTTTTGTTCATTAGAATTGACTGTAACACCTTGAGTATGAGCAACTAGGAGAAAAAGTTGAGTCATCATTTGTTAATGCTGAATTATAATCATTATTTCTGAATACATACACTTATATCACAGTTGTGCTTCAGCTTTTAGCTTCACCCCCCAAAACGCAGCCATCTCAAACCAATCCAGGGCAACTTTATGCAGCTATTTCCTTTGTGCTCATTTTCAGGCATAAATCATGCAGTGTCTTGGTTGTATGCTGAGGGAATCCCAAAGCACCTGAAAGTCCCACCTGCATAAAGCTCTATGAAAGCCAGCAGTTCCGTCTCTTGTGCTGGATAACAAATAGGTGATTCAGAGTCCCTTCCCTAAACTGTGTCCTCCCACATGGTTGCATGAAGCACTTTGTCTTATACACCCTAGTGCTGTGCAAATCCCAGTGAGCAGAGTACAAATGCATGTTTATTTCAGCCTTACTTGTAGTCCCTTCACTCCTACATAGATACATCAAGCTCCATGGCAGTTATCTTTAAAGGATGAAAAGCAGGTTGGCGATCCCATTAGGATTAAACATTTCAGCCCATCCCTTAGGACTGCAGAGGTAGCCCTGCTCCATGCAGGATAGAGACACACCATGAGTTGCTGTTTCTTTACCTACCACCATGCGAAGCAGTAAGAAACTTGGCCACGCAGAGCCATGCAACCAGATAATTGGGATCTAAAAGCATTGCAGGGTCATGGACCATTGTGCTCTATTTTCTCCCCATTCATGAGAGCCGTTTGCTGACGGATTTTGTCAGTGGCTGTTAGGATAAACACGCTGGTGTTTCGGCAAGCACTGGTTTTAATGGGGATCCAGAGCTGCAGAGGAAATGAGGGTTTGGTTTTGCGCATGTTTTCTGCAGTAAGCATTTTTGGCATTCCTGGGTTTTTTTCCCTCATACTTTGTTTTTCCTGCTTGGTTTTAATGCAGCAGAACCTCCTCTAAATTCAGTGGGAAGTGTAAACGTATGTAATGCTTTTTCTGTGGTTAGGAAATGCATGTAGCATTAAGTTATTAAAGCCTGACTTTAAACCATGTCTTGGGCTAATGATTTTACAGTATAATTGCTTTAGTTAATTTGAAGGCAGGTATACATACAGCTTATTCCATTTTGGCACTATAAAGTTTGCCATTGGTATTATACCTCATTTTTTTATATGATTTACATAATTTGTGAAAACAGATTTAATACTTTGTGTGTGAGCTAATTACTTCTGGTTTAGAGCCTTCATTGTATGTTCATCGGGTTTGGAACACCTCTTTTACCGTAGCACAGAAGGTCATTGTGGGATCGGAGTTCTTTGTAGAGCAATCAATTCCCCTTTTAATAAAGGAAAGTTTGCATAATTTTTTAATGTAATTAAATTGGGTTACAGGGGAATTGTTTTCAGCTGTAAATTTGCTGAAATGGGAGAAATAGGGAAGTGATGTGTTAATTACTGCACTGTGCTTCTTTCCCTTGTTATGGTATACCGAGAGATTTACTGGGCTCAGATGAGCACAGTATTACAGGCACCTCTGAGGAGCTCTTAGCGTCCAACTCTTCATGGTAGAAGAGTGGGAAAAGGAATGGAGCATTTCTAATAGAACTAAACAATTCTTCCTGCATAACTTTCAGTGTCAATGTGTCATTCACATATAATGGCCACATGGCAGCAACACCAGCGCCTTCCCAAGCACGGAGCTCTTGGGCAGGTGACAGCGATGTTGGGTGGCTCAGATGAATTCAGATTCCATGATTCCATGAAATAAAATGCCCCTTTTCCAGTCCTAGGGGCATGCAGAGGAATGCAGCCCCTCCGAGCACAATAAGCATCTTACAGTCACATCACAGGCAGGCCCCAAAGAAGGTCTTTTCCTCTGGTATGTGGTTTCTACATGAGGGCACATGCTGGCTGTTTTCCTCTCCAAGGAATTGTTTTTCTTGGCTGTCGCCATGCAGTGTTTAACAGTACTGTGCAGCTTATTAGGAGTCTAAACAGTCTCCTGTATCCTTTGTGTCAGAGTGAGGGAAAGCTTTGGAAATGATCTGGGATCTTGGGAGCAGGAAAAGGAGTTGCTCAAAGAGTCAGACCCTGCGGAAACCCCAACTTTGCAAGTTCAAAGTGGACAGAAACAGTTCCTTTCCTTAAGCTTTTGACATTCCATTCCCTGCGTTAACTCAGTCTCTTAATTTGGTACACAAATGATTTCTACTTTGGATTATACTTGTCTGTTCCTACCTCTCTTTCTACCTGTGTAGCTCACACGTGCGTGCTCATGCTTTTCTGCTTGGTAAAATAGTTGCACTTAGAACAGAGATAAACTGAAGTTAATGAGACAGAACCGGTACACGGTGCAGGTATTTCCCTTCCCTCTGTTTGTGTGCTCTTAGGAACTGGTTTGGGGATGAAAATAATAATAATACAAATCAGATCAGCCACAGTGCAAGCCCATATCTCGTGGGGACACTTGCCATAAGTTGTACTTTGTGCATGACCCTATTGATCTGCTGAACGCATTTAGTGGGAGAAGCAAATATTAACAGTTGCCTTTGTGCTCTTTGCTCATGTGCATTCTGACTGCATTTAACAGCACACATGGGCAGGCTCTTACGCAGACACTGCCATTTTATTCATTATTATTGTTATTTTGATTATTTCTTGGACCAAGGCTGTTTTTTTGCCCTATTTCCATGTATACATAACTATAAAAAAGGCAAAGAAAAAGAAAAGCTGACTCTTTATTGTCACATTTGCGTCCATTCTCGCTCAGCATAAAGTTGTGTTAGACCTTTGCGGTACAATTATACCAGTGGAAGCCTTTAAGGCATTCATTTCCTAGTGGGAATACTGTTTCTCCTACTTTAAACAATTAGATGAAGTGTAATCTCACTTTCTTCCTGTGGAATGCCACACGTTTATTGCTAGCATTTATCAGTTGCAAGATGTAAATAAGGCGTAAGCTTAGGAGCCGGGCTCAAATAAACCCAGATTGTATTGATTCTTGTGTGGTACGGAATGAAACAGGGAAATCATCTGCCATCCACTCGGTGTCCATCTAAGCAATTTTTAAGGCCTAAAGGCTGCATACATACAGCATAAATTCCTTATCTTGTTTACGTGATGTACTGTGTGCAGTTTGAGAGTCAGGAAGCTGATAAAATCACTGCTAATTGTGGGAGATGGTGCCTGTTACTTTCATTATAGGTTGAAAACACGATGGTGCTTCGGCTTGGTCTGAAAGCAGCTTGGAGAGCTATGCAGAAACTTCGGAGACGGGCGCTTAAAGAGGGGGAAAGAATAGAAGCACACACAAGAACAGCCTTCCACATCACTGATGGAAACCGAGGGTTTTACCATACAGCAAGTTAATGATTTTAGAAACCCTTTTCCCCCATCCCCCCTTGCCCTGCTGGGGGAGACAGGACGGCTGCTGATGCCTTCAAGCCTTCACGTTAGCTGACCTCCAGCTGAACCCCACTTGAATGTAAACATTTCCTGAGCTGGTTCGTAGCAGGGCCAGCAAATCTGGAGGACATTAGTGGTGCTGTGCTTGCGGGAAGCAGGAATCCCTGGGTAATTCCCGGGAGCTCTTTTCCAGCCTGAGAGACACAGTTGTGTGTTCAGTTTCGCAGGGGTCCTTGGGAATGCCCTGTGTGTCTGTTGCAAAATGGAATTAGTAAAACACATCATTAGGGTTTGCTTTGAAGGCCTCGGGGGTTTTCTGCCTTGCTGTCAAAACTCCTTCTCTTCCCCCCATTGTAGGTAAATAACAGAGTGTAATATTCTCGTGGTGCTTTAGTCCTCCACATTTTGGTTGTTGGTAAAGGAATTGAGCCAAGAGAGAATCAGAGCAGGGCTTCCTTTTGCAAGAATATTAAGTTCCTTTTAATGCTCCATGCTTAAGGGAGATACGCGGCTGCTGACTCGACCTCAAGGTTTTAAAGAGCAGTTTTATGCTTGTTGGAGTGTTTTTTAGCACTTCCAGATCTCCTTGCGTGCCTGTTCTGTACAGTACATATTTGTTACGATGTGTGATCAGAGCAGATATTCTACAGGTAGAAACATGGGGCTAAATATCCCTTACCTGCATGCCTTTCCTTACTGATATATTGTGTTTATCCCAAGCTCAAGCGCTGCTGAAATGGGAATATTTTACTTAGCTCTTCTTGCTTTCAGCTTCAAAGCACTTTTCACACATTAATTCATCTCCCTGCCATCCCAATCTGCCCAGTACTCGCTGCAGCACAGCAGCATGCCTGGAGTGGATGCATTGGTGGGCAGCAGTCTGACAGGCATCAATCACTTGTGCTTGTTGTGCCCTAACCCATGCTTTGTGTTGTAATGTCTATAAAGACCTTAACTTTACTTGCACAAAAAAGTCTGTTTTCCTATAGGAAACCTGTGCCTATTATGAGCAGTTGACTGTGGTCACTGCATGTTAAGCAGGAGTCTAAAAAGTGGGTTCAATCTGTTTACCCATTAGGTGAAAACACTTACTAGAATAGGCAGATTGATGGGAAGAACCCATGTGTTTAGCTGCCTTTTTTCCTGTGCAAAAATGGCTTTTTCAATTCAGAAACAAACTTGTAATTCTCTGTTAAAGTGTCTCAAATCCAGTTTCCACTTTCAGCACAGGGCAACGGAGATGGAAAAACTCCCTTTAGATCTTGCCTTTAATAATTAAGCTCACTTGCAGAAAGGTGGGGCAGGGGAAGAAAGCTGGAGACTGGTGTTGTCCGCTTATGTTTCTGCTCTTTCATTTCAGCAGTAGGTACTGTCGCCATCAGGATCAAACCTCTTCCAAGCAGCATAAAACTGATGCCTTTCCAGAGTTAGAGCAGAATCCAGGTGGAATTTGGCCAACATTTGGTGGGTTTCTGTGCTGAGTTGCATCAAATCACTTTTCTCTGACCCTTCTTCCCCAGCTCCTTTAGTCATTGACTGTACCACATGTTTTCAGCAGCAAGGACTCTCTTCATTTACTCTTTGTGTAGGTTGTAAGATGCTTTGAAGACACCGGATGCTCCTTGGAGCATGTGTGGCTCTGTGAAATACATGTAATGTAAAGGGTTTCTTTTACGTAATAATGATTGACATTTCTCAAAGCACTTTTCCTTTCAGGTTTGGGTTGCAGATACGTTTCATTGGTGTCAGAATTGGCTGTTGTGTACGCTTCTTGTCACGGCTTGTTTAATACCTCCTGTTTGCAGTTGTCCTCCTTTTACCATCTTGAAAGATGGTTTCTATTTAGTTCCCTTCATGTTTCCCACAGTTTGTTTTAAAAACCACTAATTCAGCTGAAGTGTTTGTTTTTTTGCTTCAGAATGTTAACTTTGGGGATAAAATGTTTCCTGTTTATCAGCAAAAGTGTTTCTTCCCACTTGCTGGCATGATTTCCAAGATGGATTCTTTTTATTCCCTCCTCTTACCCCACTGCCTTTCTTTCTTGTTGCTCACCATAATAAACCCTGAGCACTGATAAAGCTCATTTAACCCAAATATACCTGCCTCACCTCCACTAAATACAAACTGAATTGGGCCAAAGGAAGAGATAGTATGTTTGAATCAGTACACAAACATCGCTCTCCCTGAGATACTCATTGTACCACAATAAATGGGGGAGATATATTGAATTTATGCACACATGATTGACTTTTCATATAGTGAACCCAGGTTAAACATCTTGAATATGGAATATGAATAGAGCTAACATTTTCATATGAAGCAATAATGAAAATTAACAGGGCTCCATTTCGACTGATAGCAAAGAAACGTTTGATACTTCCAAGGCATAAAATGTGTTCGGTACTTGGGTTTTGTTAAGCTTGACAGAAGCCAGGAAATGGGACAGTACAACCGCTGCATAAAGGCTTCTTCAGTACCCGATGACAGGCTCAAGGATGTACCTGCCTAAAAACAGTAACACCACCCGACCACTCTTCATTCCCTACAGTAAGAGGAGAAGGCATTCATGGCTGTGTGCCGTCAATGGGCTCACGTCTGAAAGCATCACTCCTGGGATGTGGGTTTGTTCCCCGTGGCCGAGCCTGGTGGCTAGGCTGCAGGGAGAGGGGGGGGAGGGAAGGAGAGAGCAGGACTTCTATTTGTGAATTTTGCAAGGTGGACAGTGCATGTCATATTAATTCATCTTGTTTTCAGCTCCAACAGCCCTGCCTGGAGTGGGGTTTAATGCAGGTAATGGGAAGGATATCCCAGTGCTTCCTCTTTAGTGGCTTGCAAACCAGCTGCAGTGTAAGAATTCCTGGCAGTTACTTGCTCAGTGTTCCTAACTACAGTAGTCCTTTCTGCTCCCCCATCCCAGCATCTTCTAACTGAGCCTCTCACAGGTACTCTCTTTCCTGTGGTGGTTTCAATCCCTGATGAGCTTCACTTGTTGAGTCTGTGTGTGTTACGTTTGATAGGCAGACCAAATCAGAAGTCAGAATATGCAGGTTGTGTAAGAGCTTCCTGAACCTTTCTTTATATTCCATTCCCTGCTTACCCACCCCTTTCACTGCCAGCAGAAGCTCAAGTTGCTTTTCTCCTGCAGCCCTATAAATGCACTTGTTTCCTCAGTTGTAACCCTATAAATGCTCCTGTTTAACAGGGACCATGGTTCAAAAGGTTAACCTCTCATTTAGTTTTACTGGTTTGAATTAGAAGTTTAAAGGTACCTAAAAACCATTTGGCCCAGCAATTAAGGTTTGATGTATGAGTCTCTCCAGCTCCTGCATCACACAAGGGGGGAATTTGTCTGATCAGGTAATACACAGCCCATAGAGCTCCAAAGGACGTTTGGCTTCCATTCAGTTAAAATAGGCTCTTAATGGATCCTGTGCTAACCCAAAATGGGATCTTCTTGCTTGCTTTCAGGGAACTGGAGCCAAAACTAAACCAAAAGGGATATCTATCAGCTCCCAAGCTCTTCGTGTTTTCGTGCTGTGTCTGTTCAATAGGGTTTAATCATTGTAACAATGATTCACATTAGCAGCTTAAACATATAGAACTTCCCAGTGAAACCATAACTAAACCTGTACTTAAATTCCTTAGGACTGACCTAAAATATCTTGGTGATGTGTATTTTAAATACAAATGCATCCTGGCATCCAGGAGAGGTAAGAAGCCTCTGGAGGGGTGGCTCCTTCGTGCACCAGCTAAAGGTGACCCATTCCTTCAACTTCCTCAGCTTCCCAGTGTAAGTTGAAGCTCTTGGACCAGTTGCTTTTGGCAGTGACTGTTTTCTGTGTTGTGGATCCTGTAAAATGCATTTTCGGCTGATTTCTCTGCACATCTTGCAAGTTCCTTATTGTGAATAAAGGGCCTTACCTCAGGTGCTCTTCGGATTTGCATCAGGCTTCAGCTGATCCAGCAAACAGGCTTCTTGTATCATTTCATCTCAGTTTGTTCACCTGTGAAATGGGTCTTTTAACAGCTTAGGGTAATGTAAGGCTTTAAAAATGCACATAATACAGCAGTATATCCTGCAGTTACATACATAGAGAACTTGCTGTTGGGTGGTAGGATGCTAAATTGCCTGGAGATAGGGGGTGTAGAAGGGACAGCAGGGTTGTGGGGTTTGAGTGTTGCATGAGAATAAAACCTAGTCCATTGAGGAAGATCCTTTACCTCATTTTAAAAGTCCTTTGAGATCCCAAAAGATTATTGGAGCTGATTTTTCCAAACAAAAAATATTAGGAGACAAAACAACAAAGGGAGAAGACCACTGAAGATTTTGTCTTTCCATCCTTAGAATGATCACTGTTGTCTGCAGCTGTAAATCCGTTCTGTTGCCTTGCCCAGCTGGAGCCCTCAGTCTGCTGGTACCGCATCAGCCAGTTCCTCATCTCAAGAGGAGGATGAACAGCAGTTCTGCAGTTAGTGCAGTGCACTGGGATTGGGAAGATGGGCTTCAGACCTGATTTGTGACCTTGGCTAGGTCACTTCCTCCATAAATCAGTGTTCTTACAGTAATATTTCCTGTCCTTCATCTTAGGTATGTCTTCCGTGTTTGATTTGTAAACTGTTCTGACCGAAGGCTTTTTAGGTTCAATCTGTACAGCATCTACCACAATGGAGTTCTGTTGTTAGCTGGGGTCCCCAAGATGCTTCTTTAACAAAAGCAATCGTAAGTTCAATGCTACTACTATGTTACATCAGTCTTCTAAACATCGAGACATATGAGATTCCACTTGTCAGGAGATACCAGTGGTGAGGTTGGATGTAGGATCTTACCGTGTCATTGCAGGACTGTGTTCCCATCACACCTTATTTCTCAAGAGCAGAATAGCATTAATATTTGACTTGAAGTCTGTAAACATGAAAGGACGCAGCATGACATTGTGCCCTCAAAGAACATTGACTCTAGGCCATGCTTTGTCTAGAAGGGCTGGACCAGATGATCCTTGAGGGCCCTTCCAAGTTGGTATTTGATGGCTTGTTGAAGTAGGAAACCCTGTTTGTACTTGTGGCAGGTACCACACAGCTTCTTGGAGGATGGTGCCCTTCTTCTTCACAATGCTTTATGAATTGACAGCTAAATTCTTGCTTTGCTTATCTTATACTTTATTGAATGTATATGAGTGGATTCAATGATACCCACTTTTCACCAGAAAACCCCAAAGCACCATTAAGAGAGGTTGCTCAAGTGGTTTCCGCCCCTGCTATAGCAGAACTGTGCTTACTTTTAGTTTTGTTCTATTTTCTGATGGATTGAGCAGGAATGAGCAATATGACCTCCACTTTTTAAAGGCTATGACAGGCCAGACCTGATAAATTTTAGCATGATAGGGAAAGCTATAACCTGCTGAAAATGGGGGTTATAATTAAAATGTGTAGGCACCCTGAATTATAGCTGTTAGGAGTGTTCCAGCTGCGGTGGTAATTGAAGACCTTTTAATAATTGTATATGTTCCTTCCTAGCTTGGCCTTGAGCTTAGGCAGGACTTCAGTTTCAAGATAATTTTCTTGTCCTCAAAAGTTAAATTGCTTTCTTTAATATAAAGCATACAATAAGGAGTGCAATTGAAAAGCTGCATGCCTACTGAACCTGCTCTTTCAGCATGAGACCCCGCTTGTTAGGAGCAGATCCAGTGGAACAAACACTCTTTTATTATTAGATCATAAATCCCTGATGCCATATCACTGTTTTTGGCTTTCAACCCTCTTGAACTTCGCAAGAGAACATGCCTCTGTTTATAACATGAACTGCCCAGTAGCATCCAAGTATCTGTCACTGTTCTGTGGAGCTGGGGTTTTATTCAGTAAAGTGTGCAGTGTGCAGTGTTGTTGACAGCATGTCTGATGCTGTACGGCTAGGATCTGGCTTCTGTCCTGATGAAAAGCTGTAGAATGAGATGTGGGGTTTGCTGTTTTGATTGCAGAGTTCTGATTGCAAGGTAGAACTTCTCATACGTTTTAATTAAAGGAGTTGGCAAATGACAGTGGGGTCCTCTGAGTGCTAAGGAATAAGAAATACCCTTTCCATTGGAAGTTGTAGGGATTTTTAGTCCTGAATTACTGAAGTGCTGTGGACCCTGAGCTCAAAAACTTCTGTGCTGAACGCAAAAACCTTTGTGCTTTAGAAAGTATCATAGTGATAGGACAAGGGGTGATGGGTTTAAAACTGAGGACAGGGGATGTTCATGTTGGATATAAGGAAGAAGTTCTTTACTGTGAGGGTGCTGAGGCCCTGGCACAGGCTGCCCAAAGAAGTGGTGAATGCCCCATTCTTGGCAGTGCTCAGGCCAGGTTGGACAGAGCCTTGGGTGATATGTTTAGTTGTGAGGTCCTCCCTGCCCATGGCAGGGGGTTGGAACTGGATGATCCTAAGATCCTTTCCAACCCAAACCATTCTGTGATTCTATTACTTACCACCACGAAAAACTGTCTAAATAAATAGTAATACCTCTAGCATCTGACTTGTTAAATGCAGAAAGTCTGTTGGAAGGGAGAATCAATTTGCATTCCTGCATTCATGTGTGTTTGGCGAATGATGGTTCTGTGTTTGCCTTTTAATTCACTGTTCTATATAGATTCTGTAGTCTCTAGCATTGGGGAAACTGAAGCAAGGCTCTGAATTTATTTTGCAGACAACTTTCGTTTAGGCTTAGTTCTGTCAAAGCAAAGATCAGAGTTGGAGCTCGCTGCCTGCCAGACCAGTGTCTTAGCTACAGGGTTGTCTTACATACAGGGTTCCCTATGGTGTTTGCTTCCACATCATTTCCATTGGGTTACCCAGCACATTGCTTCAGCAGGAATCCTTGCTTTTAACACAGCAGTGGGGCGTGATGCCCCAGACCATTTTTAGGCTACTGGTATATTAGCTCAGTGGTTGTTTAAGGTTGGGTAAGGTCTCAGCTAACCAACTGCATCCTTCATCCATCCAACCTTTCTCTTCATGGGAGCTTTCTACCGAGTTCTAGCACATCGTCAAAACATGGCATTTTATAATGCCAAGAGATGGCTTTAAAAGGCTTTATAAGCTATCAAGCTTTAAATGGTGTTTTCTGCTTGCAGAGTATCAAATTGATAGTCAGCCATAATTTGGTTTTTAAGTTAGCCTGTTGAATGAGTACCAATTTGTATAGATAATATATTGTGCGTTAAAGTGAGTGCTCTGCTTTTGTACATTCCCTTCCATTAAGAAGATGAGACCTCGGATAACTGGGAGTTTCAGATAATGTGGAATCAAATACGTTAGCAAGTCGTACTGTAACAAATCAGCACAATGACTATTTTATGTTTGAAGTGGAGATCGTGTTTGGAGTGCCTGTAAATGCCTTGTTGGAAAAATCAGTTCTGAGCATCCCCTTTCTCCACAGTTTGATTCATTTTACCTCCAATGTATTTTGACACTGCAGGTTCCAGTCTTCTCACACGCAGGGTTTCACTTTCTTGGCCTTTTTAAGCTTAGCCCAGATTTACATCTGGGTAGCTGGGAACAGTGTGCTTTTGACGGGACCTTAGCCAATGCTTAATGACTGTATTTGCTATAACAGTGTAAAAAGAGCATCTAAAGAAGCAAAGATACCTGAAGAAGAAATTAAACAACATGTCACACCTTTTGTTCCCTCAAAGCATCTCACTAGGCCTCAGAACACTGATATTTTCAGACATACCCATTTTTTGGCAGGCCTGTACCATGTATAACAGTGATGCTCATGCCTCCTGCCCAGGAGGATTGACAGAACTTGTTTCATTTGGGGCAGGCACATGAATAAATAAAGCTTCGTGGTCCACCCAGAGAGCTCAAAGCACTCATGGGAAGTCACCAGTGATCCCCATTTGATAGAGGCTGGGAGTGAGGTGCTGAGCTTTGTCTTGTCAAGCACCACCGAGCAGGTCGCTGGGAGCAGCGCTTTCAAATCTGCTTGAAATAGGAAAGTTGATGAGAGAAAGGGATACAGGAGGATGGATGGACGAGGTTTCATAGAGAGGTGTGATTGTATTCCTTAGTTTGATTTACTTTTCCTCACTGAGGAGGGAGTCTGCAGCATTCCACATGGATCTTTGCCCTGGCTGCAGTGAGCATTTCTTGAAGGGCTGGATTGGTAGTAGTGTGAGAATGTGCCTGTGACCTATTTAGAGGGGCTAGAGCCCGGGTACAGATCTCTGCACTAGGAACAAGTATCACTTACCAGCTGGGCAGAAAATGGCGTTTCTTCTGTAACAGAACACAAGAGCTCATTGAACACCGGAGCGGAGTGGCTGAGCCGTCGGCGTTCCACCGGGGAATGGAGTCTCTGCTTAAATATTCCATCAGATAGCAGAAATCCTGCAGTCCAGAAACCAGAGTTACCGGCTTCAGCAGATGACCAAAAAGTTGCTTTTTCTCAGCAGAAAAAGCTTGACTGCAGCACAGGGTTGTTTCTAGGGGAGCTGCAAGATGCTTGCTGTGTATTCCCCTTGCTAGTTGTCAAGGGCTGCAAATAAGGAGGGAATAAGTGTAACTCTGCACTGGGGAGAAGACTATGTTCAGAGATGGATGCACGTTTAAATACACTTGGCTTAGAAACTGCAGCTCTTTAATCAGAGGCTTCTGTTTTGCAGAAGGTTGGCCATTTGACCTGCAGGAATGGGTACGGGTACAGGTTGGGACAGTCCCATATAGTAATGCAGCCAGATCAGACACTTTGTAGGAGATGGGGGTATTTCCTCTTAGGTCCGTTGTGATCAAGAAAAAGAAACAAGCATTCAAGCACACAAGTCTCTGTACTCATGAGTAGGTTGTGCATCTAAAACTAAATGTGTTTTACCCATCTCTTGTTACTCCTCTCATAGGAGATTGTTTCTCCATTTAAACTTAAAGGGAACTTTGCTGCCTTTCCTCTAGATATCATCATACAATCCCAGACTGGTTTGTGTGGAAGAGACCTTAAAGCTCCTCCAGCCCCAACCCCTGCCACGGGCAGGGACCCCTTCCACTGGAGCAGCTGCTCCAAGCCCCTGTGTCCAACCTGGCCTTGAGCACTGCCAGGGATGGGGCAGCCACAGCTTCTCTGGGCACCCTGTGCCAGCGCCTCAGCACCCTCACAGGGTACAGCTTCTGCCTCAGAGCTCAGCTCAGTCTCCCCTCTCTTGGGCAGGTTCAAGCCATTCCCCTTGGCCTGTCCCTGCAGGCCCTTGTCCCAAGCCCCTCTCCAGCTTAAAGTTGATGGATTTTTACAATATATTTAAAGAAGCTTCACAAATTCACACTGTAATAAAAACATTAACATGCAGGACTGTGAATTCGGGCATTGTCGCATCATCAGGTTTGTGCGGGTGCTCTGAAGCCTATCACAGTTACTAAATACCATTATGCATGATGGACAAATCTTATCTTGGCCTCATGCTGGCATCATAGCAGTGAACTTGTTGAACTCCCCTAAGTTCTAGTGTAGAACCTAAACTCTGCATTGCAAGTTTTGACACAAGTCTGTTTCAGCCAATGGGAAACACAGCTTATTTTCTATCCTTCAAAGCTGCTTTTCTATAGAGATAACATTGGCAAGGATAGCTTCGGAGATAGGCGCTCACTCAGCAGAGGGACATTTCTGTGTTACTCACAAAGATAAGGTGGTATTAAGAACTTCCTTGGAGTTCTTACCAAAAATCAATTCTATCTTTTATAGTTCTCCAGAGATAAGTCATCCCTCTCCCCATCCTAGTCCGCACTGGGGAAGGGTGGAGGCAGAGGAGGATGCCATGCAAAAAGGGGATGTTGCATTCTCTGTGATTTAAAGTTAAACTCTATCTTTTCTGAATGGGGCATCAGCCGCAAAGTGATGATGGTCATTCCAAAATCAGTCATAGCCCAGTGACCAAAGTAGTAAGGAACTGCAAGGAATTAAACTAATCTTTCTGCCAGAAGAAACTAGTAGCAGGTTCAGTGGCAGGAGGAGCTTGCCTCTGCTGAGGGGAGATGCAGGATCATACTGTACATGAACAAACACCATTTCGTTGTTAGACACCTCTTCTAATCCAGGGAGTAAGAGATGGACTCTTTCTCCTTCTGACTGTATAAGAAATACCTGGTTAGCCAGATTACACCTAGTCTTAGGCAAAGGTGAGCTGATGGCTTCAATGTGAGGTTTCCAATCTCTACTTTAATTTGCACCTCTACCACCATCAGTTTGTGTGACAGTGACCACTCGTGTATAGTTTGTCCTTTCTGAGCCCTGTTTGGTTTTCCCTTTGTAAGATGAGACCCCCTGATTTTGTTGTCTTTGCAAATTCTTCCCCATGTGTGGATGAAGAGCTTGTAAAAATACGTGGCCATGAGCACAGTATCCTGAACTATCTGCTCTTGGTAAAAGGAAATTCCCAAAGCAGTGGCTTGGCAAAGATACTGTCTATGACCAGAATGAATTTAGGCTTTTATTCTGAATTGGGTGTCCTGTGTCTCTGAATACCTGCTATTCTTGAGAGTTTATTAATCATATTGCTTATGATAAATGATGGGTTTTTGACACTCCGTCATTCAGCATCCCTGGTGCATGTCAGGGGCAATATTCTCTTCAGTTGTGCAGCATATTGGAAATGGAAATAATGTGCTTGCAGTTCCTCAGTGTCCTGACTAAAATCATTACCTGCATTGTCTCCTGTTTTGGTGTCCTCAACATGAAAAGGACATGGAGCTGTTGGAGCAAGTCCAGAGGAGGCCACGAGGATGATCAGGGGCTGGAGCAGCTCCCGTATGGAGACAGGCTGAGAAAGTTGGGGCTGTTCAGCCTGGAGAAGAGAAGGCTGCGTGGAGACCTCAGAGCAGCCTTCCAGTGTCTGAAGGGGCCTACAGGGATGCTGGGGAGGGACTCTTCATTAGGGACTGTAGTGATAGGACAAGGGGTAATGGGTTGAAACTTAAACAGCAGAGGTTTAGATTGGAGATAAGGAAGAAATTCTTTGCTGTGAGGGTGCTGAGGCACTGGAATGGGTTGCCCAGGGAGGTTGTGAATGCTCCATCCCTGGCAGTGTTCAAGGCCAGTTTGGATGAAGCCTTGGGTGATAGGGTTTAGTGTGAGGTGTCCCTGCCCATGGCAGGGGCTTGGAACTGGATGATCCTTTCCAACCCAAACCATTCTGTGATTCTCCTTGTTCCTTATGCTTTTGACTATAACTGCCTGGGTTTTTTCTTTCCTAGTTTGCAGAAGGCATAGATGCAAGTCCTGACAACACCTTTCTTAGAGGATTAAGGTGTCCTAGTTCTTCCTCACTGATTTTATGGTTAGATTCCTTGTAAAGCACCTAGATTTTCAAACAGCTTTCTGTGAAGAGAGCTGAGTAAATCTTAGATCTTTGTAGAGAACCTTTAATAGCCAGAGCACAAGATACTTATGCTATGGTAGCAGATATATCTTAGAGACCCATAAAGAATTCATGGCAGAAGGAAGCAAGTAGTTATTGTATTAACATTCCTAATGCTTTGTTTTTCTTGTTACTTCATCCCCCAGTTCTGGAGGTCATTGTGATTAACTTAATGAGTTCCTGGGTGTATGCAGAGTACACCAAGGTTTTATGTTTGTTTCTTTAGTCCAGAAATGGTGCAGGAGGGGGAAAAACTTCACATGTCAGAGATATCTGCACATCATGTGAAGTTCTGCTGCTGTCTTCCAGCTCGGAGCAGTAACAGTGGAGGGGACAGAGGAAAGGGATTTTCTCTTTCACTTTATTATGGTGCAAAGAGAAAGAAACAAAACAAAACTTAGAAGGCAGATTGAGGAGTGTTGCCATTCATACATAGGTGTCCTGCTGCAGCTGGAAGAAGAATCCTCTGTGCTACTACAGAGGAAGAGATCTCAGTAAGTCTTTTCCTGCAGCAAGAGACTGAATCCATACACAAGCATCCATATTTATCCTTAAAAGAAGAAGAAGGAAGTCCCATCTCCCCTGAAAGGGTTCACAACTCCACTGAAATACAAAATGCAGAGTTAACAACAGAAATCATGTCGATAAAATGGTCTCGTGTGAGGTGTCCCTGCCCATGGCCGGGGGGTTGGAACTGGATGATCTTAAGGTCCTTTCCAACCCTAACCATTCTGTGATTCTACATAGACTGTGTTATACTGACCTTCAACATGGTGTTTTCATCATGTGCCATTCTTAGTCAGAGGACTGATACCCCTGTGTCTGCCACAGGCTGCTACGTGCTGGGTGAAGGGTTTATCAGCTGTAGCTGTGGGATACTGCCAAGAGGGGCATTATTTCCCCCTTTACTTTGAGTTGGTTAACAAGTTTAGGCTAAAAGCTGTTTTGTTCAAGGAGGAGGGAGAGGAGAATTGGGCTTTTCCTTCATCCCACTGCACTGATCTGCCTTACAGTCACTGGATGCTGTATGATGAATGCCAGAGCATAGCAGGGCTGGAAGCAAGGGGAACATGAAACCATGCTCGAACGCAGTCTACAGTAGGCAGTGTTAGTACCCTGTGTCCCAAGCTGCTGATCATAGCGAGCAACTTCATCCTCTTAAGCATTCTATTAAAAGGCAGAAAAACCCAAGAGATTGTAAGCTAATTCATCTTGGCTGTAATGTGCTAGACAGATATATTGTTGTGGTTTGGCATGGTGACACTGAGTTCCCCATTTTAAGCAAGACAATCTATGTCTATGCAAGTGACCAAACTGGGATTCTTCAGCTGTTCCTCATTTCTACTGTAACATATGAATAATAAAGGAGGATCTGTAAAAGCTATGTATCTAAAAGTTAGATATCTAAATCCCTTCTGAAAGTAATGAATGCTTCATGAGAATATGAGGTGTAATTACTTTTTAATAACTGCTGAGATACATCACATCTCAACAGCTTCTTATCTAAGAGTGTCCTCAGGCATTTTCTGTTTCTATGGATGTGCATAAGAAATGAAGCCACAGTATCTGCAGTGACAGGTATGAGATGGGAGAACTCAGGAGTGAAGAGACTCTCCCTAAAAGACCATTTGAGGAGCAGAGAGCTTGGGATTTAGCATCATGTGATGGAGAAACCAAACTAACAAGTGATTACTGCCCATTCATTCTGGCTTGTTCTGCAGCCACTTAGACCATATGTCCACAACATCCTTATCTGTCCCATCTTCCTCATTTTGCCCCTGAAACACTTGCTCAGTGCAACTTCTCTTTATCTCCTCTCCCTCTTCTGACTGCTTCTTACAGTTCCATGTTTCCTGGGCTTTATGGATGTTTTGTCCTTTACCTTTCGCTTCAGTCTTGCCTTTGGCCACCAGTCTCCTTCAGGAAGATATCCTGAGTGACACAAAAAGCAAATGTGTTCTTCCTGTTGGAGTTTTTATCTTCCTGCTAAATGCTACCAAAAGAGAAAGCTTGAAAGTGAGGGGCAGGAAAGCTGTAATATAGAAAAATGAGTATTTTCTGCCTTTTGGAAGGGACAGGCAACAAAGAGCAAACACAAAGAGAAAAATACAAAGATGAGAGAAAACAGAGAATCAGAACAAAAAGAAGAAACAGAGAAATGGGAAAGATCTTCAGTGTTGTCTGTGTTCGTGATCTATTTGAGCAGTAGTGTGGGTGAAGGCAGGTTCATGCCCCGTAAGTTCACCACAGGAATTGGGAGGTGGGAGAAGTTAATGCAGGAAACCTTTCTCAATTCAGTTGGTTTCTCTGTAATACATCCCAGAGCATATTTCCTTTGGGGAGAGGAGGTAACGAGCGGATTGTTGTTCCTAATAGGATTTGGATCAAACTGGCGCTTACTATTTGGCATGGAACTAAGATTATGTGGGGGGTGTTCTTAAAATTTACATGGCACAGCAGGATGATAATCTCCTTCCCACCGAATTTCAGGTCTTGTTCATCAGCAGAGGTGTTTGGCTGAGTGTACTCTAGAACACTTTAGCCACTAGAACCCAACCCTCTCTACTACTGGCTCTAATCCTAGCCTGGAAGGAGCACCCTCACCATGGCTGAGCAAGCTTCATTCTGCATTGAGTCCCAGGAATACCAACAGTTTGTGCTCGCTCATAGGTAATCTCCTCTTTACCCCCCAATACGGATGAAGACAGGGGTGATAAAGGTTGGAATTGATGAAAGCCATGGGGAAGGTTTATCTGTGTTAGCCAAGAGCTGGGATGCAATCTTAGAATCATAGAATGATTAAGGTCTTAAGGGAACTTAAAGATCGTCCAGTTCCAACCCCCTGCCATGGGCAGGGACTCCTTCCACTAGAGCAGCTTGCTCAAAGCCCTTAAACACTTCACAGTCAAGCAACTTAGGTTAAAAATTGCCAAAATACCTCTCCAGATGCTAGCAGGGGCTGGTTATATCCATCTAAGAGCAAGCAGGCATAGGTCATGGCGTAGTGACTTTAAACAGAGAGGGCAGGCTGAGCTGAGCTCTGAGGCAGAAGCTGTTCCCTGTGAGGGTGCTGAGGCGCTGGCACAGGGTGCCCAGAGCAGCTGTGGCTGCCCCATCCCTGGCAGTGCTCAAGGCCAGGTTGGACACAGGGGCTTGGAGCAGCTGCTCCAGTGGAAGGGGTCCCTGCCCGTGGCAGGGGTTGGAGCTGGAGGAGTTTAAGGTCCCTTCCAACACAAACCAGGCTGGGTTCTGTGATCTACCAGAATGTCACTTGTGAGGAAACTGTGTCTAGAAAGTAACTTACACAAGGTAGTACATGAGATCTGTTGGGCTTTTAAAAGTAAAGGCGATAGCTTTGGTTTGGTGGTGGCAGTTTGAAGAACGGGGGTTAAGAAAGTGTGGCAAAAAGAAGATCAAATGAACAGTTACAGATGAAGTTTGCATCAGCTGTAAAGGCTTCTGTGGGGTTTGGAAGTGAAGTTTTGTATCTGGAGATGAAGGAGTTGTCTTTAGTTTGTGGCTTCTTCAGGAGGTCTTTGTAGAGCATTGGCTCATGTCCCTGGGAATTTGAGTCACTGGTAGTACCAGTCTGGGGTCCATGGAGTGGGATGATTACATGGGAATCTTGCAACTCTAAAATGAAGGATTTTACTTTTGGGGTTTAATGTCTGGGTGGAAAGTTAATGTTACAGAGAAGTGCCTACTGCAGCCAATTCCTGCACCACATTTGTTTTCATTGGGTTTCTTCATTTCTCCCATGTGTCCAAGAAAAATATGACTTGGCTAAAAGACATTAATTCAGTTTAAATCAGGGTATCGAGCCCTCGGAGTCTAGCACTGATGTGTGTGCACAAGCCTCTCGCTTAAATTAAGCCTGCCTGGTAACTGCCTTGTTGGTTTCTTCTCTATCCCTGCATTCCCTCTATTCAGGATGCTTATCTCATAAACTGCTGGAAAACTAATGGCTGAGTACCATTCTGCTTTCAATAATTTTGATGGAAAAGCAATATCCTGCAGGATTTCTGTAATCAAGTATCTGTGCAATCCAGTTTGTGCAGAAACTTGATCAAAATAGATCCTTAACTCCTGCTTAAGCCTGATTAGCTTCGTTATGTTAAATAAAAAGCAGAGTTCAATACAAAACCAGTTCTCATTTCCCTTTGCAATCAGCCCATCATTTTTACAGTCTTAAAGGACACGAGTTGCATCCCTTAGATGTAGCACAGCTTGGGCAGGCGAGCTGTGCAAAACCATTAGAGCATCTTTCACATGGTCTAAACTTGATGGAATAATCACTCAAATAATGGTCAGTAATGGAATGCACAGGGTTATCTCCTGCCTAATCCTCAGGTAATGGAGTTGGGGTGCCTCTGATTTTTCTCTTAGCAGGTCCAAGCGAAGAGGAGACAGAGACAAAAGTGATTATGGGAAGTAGAGAGAGTCACTGGAGGCCAGCAAGCAAAAGGAGGCCTTATCTGAAGCAATTAATCAAGAAAACTCCTATTGTGGGACAATTATTCAAAGCTAATTCTAAAATAGCTTTAGAGCCCAAGGTCCTGAAGGTTTTTGTGTGTGTTTTGGGGGGTTGGTTTGGTTTTGTTGGAGGAATTTTGCCAAGGTCATTGGGAGCACTGGGGCAGCCCTCCCATTGAAATGAAGGCTGCTGCATGCTTCTGAGTGCAGCATCACTCAGTATTGGCTTTGAGGTCCTTGTTGGTTTAGTTTAAGGTGTATTGAAATGGTTCTAAACAGAGACAATCCTTTGAAACTTGCTTAATGCTTCCACAAATCCTGTGGTACTTTGCATCCATTGCAGGCAATACCATGCAATCATTTCACCTTCATGCTCAGCTTTCCTAGTGTGCATGCAGGACTCTGCTATCTCTGAATCCATCATTATTTCTGTTTCTCTGGGGTTTTTGCACTACTTTTTGCTTAGCTTAATGCTCCTAAAAGGCTTGCAATAACTGCAGAGTGCAGGAGTGTTTCATGGCTGTGGCTTTGCAAAAGACCACAAGGTCTTTCCAGTTGTCCCCCCCAAACGCTCTTATACAACGCAAGCATCCAACAGACTCCTTTGCTCTGCTTTCAGCCTTGGAAGTGAGATTTATGTGCCTATGTTGCTGTGATCCATGAGGTCCTCCAGAAAGAAGCAATAGATTTTAGCAGCAGTCCCTGAAAAATTATGTGGTCAATGGGGAAAAGAAAAGAAGGAAAAGCAGAGCTTTTAAATTGGATGTGGTTTAAATTTTCCTACAGCCTCCTGAATTGGGCTCCTTGCTGGAGAGGGAAGATGCCAACAGCAGAATTACTGCTCAGCACAGTCACCCCATCCTCTTTGTAGTGCTTTATCTCCACTGGTGCTCACAGCGGCATCTTGAACCCACCGTAGTGTAGAGCTGTGCAACCTGGTTGTTGAGTGCTGCCTAAGCAGTGCTGCTGCAGAGGTGACTCTGCTGCCCTCAGTGGTTTTCTCACTGCCTATGGGCACCTTTAGAAGGGCAGGGTGAGAGGGCAGAGCCAGGGATACACATATGCCCCTATACAGAGTAAAGCAAAGAGGCTGAAAGACAAAGAAAGGCACTAATTGGATCTGTAGCTGTAAGAGAAAACCTCTTAAAACCACATACTTATGAAGACTTCGAATCCTCTTCACAGTCATAAACTGCAACTGCATTTGTACTTCTGAGTTAGCAACTGTTGGAATAAAGAAGTTGCTCTTGTAGGCAGAAGCATTCTTCCTTTCGGCTGC
Organism: Melopsittacus undulatus; assembly: GCF_012275295.1. Classification (NCBI taxonomy): domain Eukaryota; kingdom Metazoa; phylum Chordata; class Aves; order Psittaciformes; family Psittaculidae; genus Melopsittacus; species Melopsittacus undulatus. The sequence goes on from NC_047531.1 coordinate 754,774, forward strand.
TGTCCTTGAGGAAATGAGCTGATAGACCCATTCCCAACAGCTGGAATATTTGGTAAACACTTGTGGGCATGGTGTACATACATACATTAAGAGAGAGGGTGAACGAATGGGGGTTTCTGTCTTAAAGATGTAGTAACTGTGCACTAGTAGGAGTACTTGGTCAATTTTCTATCATTTTTCTATTATTACTATGAAATTTCACTAACTTATATTTGGTTGTGGCACTATGAATAGATAACACACATCAGGGGGTTGGCTGACAGTGGAGACAAGCTTTTTCCTGTTCATTCTAGAGCACAGGATCTGGGTGATGTTTTTATCCATCCCAATTCACACATTGAAAATAAACTTCTCCCTCCTTCAGTCTTCCTCACTTTTATCCATACCATATTACACTTGATTTCCTTTCCTTAGCCAGTGAAGACAATCAGATGGGTAGAAGAGTCTCTAAATACGTGCTCCGTTATTTGTGGGTCTCTTATGCTGCCTGGAAGTAACGAAAGCACTTTAAAGAACACAGATACGGTTCTTGCCCTGAGCAGCTTATCATTTGGTTGCAAATGTGCCCTTGCAATTGCAAGTGATGTGCAGGAGGAAGAGGAGAGGAAAGGCAATTAATGACCAAATGAGTTGTTGAACTAAAAAGTTATTTGAAGGTGATATAAACACTCACAGCCTTTTTACGATGGCAAAGTTGCATCTCTGTCCTGCATAGGAAGAGTAATGATGGTCTTTATGTTGCACTGAGCCAAAGCTTCCTTCTGGTAATGCATTTTTGCATGAGCTCCATCACATCAGCAAGTAAATAACAGATTAATACCCTAAATAGCCCAGGTTTGCTTCTGTGGGAGCAAAGCAGGTCACAGGCAGGCTTGGGGCATCGTAGCTGATTGCAAAGGTATTCTCTCTCCACACAGGTTCTGTGCCACGCTTCACACAGTGGTATCCATGTTTATCCTCTGAACTTGGAGGTGAGCTCACCATTCCTGAGGAGACCACTGTCTTCGGACTCCCATTTCTTCCATGCTGCCACTTACACATCAGTGTTGTCCCTGTCTCCCCTCCTATCTCCACAAAACCAGTAATGAGCCGGGTCACTAATGATGGTTGGGCTGAAGGGCATGGTAGCTATTTATAGCAGCAACATAAATAGAAGTATGCTTATTAATACAGTCTAACATATCCCATTGTGCCATCACGTCTGTCTCCTACTCGCTGTCTCGGAGACTGAAGTTCTAGCACCTGAGCCTTGAACCCCATTTCTGCATTAAATAGAAAGGTTTGGGGGTTAAATATTATCTTTGGGAATAAAGGGTGAGATCTCAAGTAATATGGTAAAAGAAATATGTGATGTCTATGAGATAATTATGCCTTACCATGGCAGGGAGTTGGAACTAGACAATTTTAAGGTCTTTTCCAACCTTTTCTATGATTCTGTGCCATTTCTGGGGTTCTTTAGCTCATTCGCAAGATAAGATATGAAATAATCACAGTATTTTTTCACTTCTGAATGCAAGCAGCTTAATGCATGCGTAGGTTGCAAATCTGTGAAGTACTGGAATTCTGCAATGCCAGGTAGTATTATTAGTATGGCAGAAGTACAGGTCCCTCAGTCTAATAAATACCTAGTTCATTCCTCTGCTAGAGGGTATAAATCGTTGTTTCCTAAAAGATATGTGAAAGCCTGGGGTTTTCTATCACCGGATTTTATTGAAGGCAGAACAGTATATTTTCCTATACAAGACCATAATATAGGAAAGGAAAAGCACTGTAAAATCCTTCTGAATGTTTGTATAGGTTCAGTGGCTTTGTTTTCAGTGTTTTGTGAGACTTGAAAAGCTGGTTTGGAAAGCTCAGCCCGTGAGATTAGATACGGAGGTGCAGAGTGAAAAGGCTGACCATCGGCTTTCCTTTGGTCAGGGAAAACACACATAAACCCCTCGTATTATATTTGAGGATTGTTAGCTATGGTTAATACCATGTGGATTTTGAGTCTTTAGATCATAAAGTCAATCTTTGCAAGAGGAACGGGGCCGAATCTTAGTTGTAACAGTAATTCTCCTCCAGGAATACTCCCGGGAACATTATTAAACTACTACAGGTATTGACATCAGCTACAAATACCTACTTGTGCCTATTTCTTTAAAGGGGGGACAAAAACCACCTTAATACACAGTATTACCATAGCTAGGGCCTATTATACTATTGTAATCATAGCTGAAGCAAGAACGGTGATTAACGATGGCAATTTATTGTATCTGACGAGGGGAGAAAATAGGAGATGTTGTCGTTATCATAAATCATATCATAAATAACCAAAGAGAAGCACTCAGAAAGCTTGTGTGGTGTCAGCAGCAAGCCCTTTCAGGCACGTTAGCCCAGGATGTAGCCATAGAAACCCCAAAGTCATGTTGTTATCTTAGTCTTGCTGCAGTTATGTGATACAACAGTATTAACATATAGATTAGGCCATTTATAATACTAGGTGTCATTTCAGGTTGGCTTGCTTATATAGCATTTTAGGTTTTTATTGTGCCGAATGTTAGGGAAACACTGCGTTTTCACAGGTCAGTATAGAGCCATTTATAACGTATCAGCTTCACACCTCTGTCAGTCTTGCTCATGTACCCTGTTATTGATGGGTTGTACTCTATGGATTGTCATTGCCTAATTACCTTGTCTTTGATAATAATTGTATTTTTTAGAAGTCAAAATGTTCCTTTAAAGAGAAAACCTCTTTGCCTGCATGTGCACTTCAGGGTGAGCTCCTGATCTTCTTGGGGATCAGACTCCAGAGGGAGTAAGAAGTAAAACAGAAAGCATATACATTACTCCAGATTTGGGTATGGAGGTTTTCTGTCCCTCCCTATGGTGATTTTCATGTCATACTCTGCAGATTTCAGGGGAGGGTCTCAATCCCAGGTAATCCAGAGCAACACCAAAGTGACTGAAGCAAGGCTGCTGTGCTGACAGGGCTGTTCTGGTTCTCAGCATCTTCTTGCTCCATCACTTCCTAAAGATGCTTCTGTGCTTGTTTTTACTCCCCATGCAAAGTCAGTGTAACAGCTCAGACACATCAGCATAGTGCTGCCATGCACATGCATTTCTTCATGTACACATGGGTGATCTACAAAAACTGCTGAGCTACTATTAGAAAGTCAAAGCAAAAATAAAGTCTCCCTCTATGTATTTTAGCAGAAACACATTTTTACTTGCTCTGTGCAGCACAAATGCAGGACTGATATTGTCAGAGAGACAAACTGAGTTGGTAACAATCTACCAATGCTGTTTTCCTGTCTTCAGCAGGGAGCAGGGTGGGTTATGTTAAGAATCCTGAGCAGTTTAGCTTCATAAACATTGCATATTCTGAAAGGGAATATAATGAGGACTGCCCCTAGCAAGTATTTTAACGTGTTATTCTTAATTGCCTCCAATATCCTAAAGCAGCACTGGAAGGCAGAGGTGCAGGTTATACCCTAAGCCACAGTGTGATGCCTGAAGAGTGATGCTCCACATCTCTCGCCTCTTCTCTCCCACGCCCTTAGGCTTGCATGTTGGGGAGCTTGATCTAGTGGAAGGTGTATGTGCCCATGGCAGGGGATTGGAGCTAGATGATCTTTAAGGTCACTTCCAACCCAAACCATTCTATAATGATACACATGATTTATGTATATCATAAAACTTGTGGTTTCTTTCTGGCAAACTATCAATATCTTTTTCTCGTGCTGGTGTTGAAAAGTTTATCTCCATTGATTTCATACCAAGAAGAGCCTAATCAAGAGTGTGAACCTGTTGTTCAGCACAGTGGAGATGGAACTGAATTGGCCTGGAAATTTCTGAGTCCTGAGCCAGCATATTATTGTCATCTGTATCTCAAGGTGGATGGATCTATTTCGTCATTAGGGATTGAGGGGGGTTCTGTTGATCACTTGTAGCTTCTTGAACAAGTTAATAATTACTTTTGGAGTAATTGATGTATACATTAAGTCACATTAGAGTCACATTAGTCCTGTTGAGGACCTCTGAGTTTTATCCTGATTGTTGGAGGCATCACTTTGGCCCAGAGTTTTCCCATGTGGCCAGCAAATCTGGATGTTTAACTTCAGGCACACTTAACATCCTCTTTACAGTTATTTATGCAGAACTACCAGCCACACCTGAAAGCTCTTCTTTCTTTAGTTTTAATGTATTTGTGGTTTCTGCACTTCAGAACATAGCAAGAAGGCCCTGGAATGAACTTGCTGGCAATGTCAGTGGAAAAACGTGAGACACGTGGAAGATGAGCTGCTTGCTGGTGCTGTCTTACCAGCTCCCTTCCCATAGAGTGTCAGCTGGAAAATGTCAGGGTTTGGCAATAGGTTGGTTTATCTCCTTTACGCAGTAAAAGAGAAACCTCTTGGTGCATCACCTCCTTGGTAAACAAGTCACATCGGTGATCAGTGTCTTCATACGGCAGAGAAATTATATATAGGATAATATATATATAACATATATACACATATCTATAGAAAATCTAGCAATTTAAGCTCAAAATGTACTGTAGGTATTTTAGTGTGTTCATTTTGCATTAGGGTATCAGGATATTGGCCTGGGGGATATCAGGATTGAATTTTGTCGCTCTTCCATTCATTTCCTTTATGGACTACAAGCACACATTCTGTTTGCTTTAGCAAAAAGCCATTGTTATTACAAGTTAAAGAGATAAAACCTATCGTGGCATAAGACAAAACCTGTTTTCTTTAACAGAAGTCAAAAGCCCTTACTTACTGGGTACGATAGGGATGTTAAGCGCTTGATTTAGTGACTTAAAATAACCCCAAAAGTATCTTTGCCTTAATCTCATGCTTTATCTAGACAATAGGAGAATTATTCTGGAAGTCTGCAGGACGTTTTTTGGTAGGTTTGGGAGTTTTGTTCCCTAAAACGTTTTGTATGTTGGGTGGGAAGGATAATTTCTTTTCTTGCATTTGAAGTCTTGTGTATAGCCTCATAGAACCTTCATAAAAGGTATAAAACCTTCAGGTCAATAGCCATTCTGTCCTGAGGAGCATTTGCTTGGGAAGAAAGAGGGGTTGAAGACTTCAGTGCAGGCACTGACACATTATTGCCTTTCTTGAATCTAATTTTCTTTAAAGACTCTAACATTCTGTATTTGGTACCATGCAGTACAAAGGAGAAGAGAGACCTGGTATCATAGAATCCCGGACTGGTTTGTGATGGAAGGGACCTTAAAGCTCCTCCAGCTCCAACCCCTGCCACGGGCGGGGACCCCTTCCACTGGAGCAGCTGCTCCAAGCCCCTGTGTCCAACCTGGCCTTGAGCACTGCCAGGGATGGGGCAGCCACAGCTTCTCTGGGCACCCTGTGCCAGCGCCTCAGCACCCTCACAGGGAACAGCTTCTGCCTCAGAGCTCAGCTCAGTCTCCCCTCTCTTGGGCAGGTTCAAGCCATTCCCCTTGGCCTGTCCCTACATCCCTTGTCCCAAGCCCCTCTCCAGCTTTCCTGCAGCCCCTTTTAGGTATTGGAAGACTGATGAGCTCATTGATACATGAGCAGAAGAACTGTGCATGAAAGGAATGTATGATCTATTGAGAGATCTTTCTTTGGCCATTGTCATTCTGTTAGGAAATAAAATGTTCAAACTCTGTTTAAAAAGAAAAGGGCTGTGGAAGAAGTCAAATGGATGCATCTGCTCATTCAGAATTCTATCTTAATGGATTTGTTCTGATAGCTGATACTTTTTATCAGCCATGCTAAAGTTAGTATCAAATGCCAGATACCAAAATCTTGCATTATTATAATAACAAGAGCTGGCTTCCACAGGAAGTATTACCTGCCAGGGCTTTGTGCAATAAATACATTAGCCCTTGTATTGAAGGTAAGAGGCTGCTGTCACTAACATCCCATTAGGCTTTCTTCAGCAAGTATGGTTGGACTTGATGATCTTAAAGGTCTTTTCCAGCTCAGTTGATTCTGTGATTCTAAGCTTTAGGCCAGTGGGTCTCACTCTGCTTCATCTTGTACCTGGGGGTTTTCTTAGATCTCCAGGTCTTAGCTGGGTGGTTTTATCTTATCACCACCCTTTGACATAGAGAAATATTAATCCAGTTTCTAGAAGAAGACTGGAACTTTGCTTAATTAAATACCAGCCAATAAGACAGGGTAAGGTATTGGCAGGACCAAGAGCTGGGCAGAGATCTTGTCTGTCCCAGTCTGTGCCATGTTCTCTAGGACATCATCTAACTGCTATCCTTGAAGCTACCAAGTCTGGTAATGACCAAGCTGATGACAATTTTAATTATATGTATATATGCATATGTATATATATATAATAGATATGTATATATATACACACGTATATAAAATAGGTTTTCTTGTTTGAAGAATGCCTGTACAGAGGTGCCTTTCTCTTCAATCAGAAGAGGGTTTTGCATCTGTTTTTCCCTGCCTTTGCTTCCATGTGGCCTGTTGTTGACAGAGCAGTGGGTGCACCCTCCTCTGGTGAGGCAGCCAGGAGAGGATGGTAACATGGTTCTGGCAGTGAAGCCAGGATTTCCATTCCTTTGTACTCCCATGTCTGTGTTAGGGATAAATAGTCCCTCAATCACTATGAACTTGGAAGTTCATTACTGAGCTGTTGAGTATTGCTGTCCTGAAACTAAGCCATGGCCGAATTAAGGAGGCATATATTAAACAAGCCTTCAGTTTTGGAACATGGAGGTACTACAGAAACATTGAGGTACTAAGAAATTTTGTGCTGTTTTAGTGGTTTTTCCTTTAGAAAGTGCAGGAGTTTCAGTTTCTTGCCTGAACTGTCCAGCTGAAGAAACTTCCCATCATTTGAAGTGGTGACAGATCCCCACGGCTTGCATTTGGGATTCTAATGCTTTCTGTTCAGTCATCCCAAGGAGCTACGTATTAATCAAGTTCAGCTTTTACAGGGCCTCTGTGAGATGGAATTATCATCACTTGTCAGATGGGAGCACACAGTACATGGTGTGACCTGCCCGAAATCACGCTGCAGACCTGTGTCAAGGCAGGAGTGGATTCCTTCCTCCCCTACCATTAAAGTCATCCTTGCATGCAAGTGAAGGACTCACATCTACGTAGACACATAGATTACACATACTATTCTCCAGTAGTAAATGCTGCCTTAACAAACAGTTCTCTCAGAAGCAGCCTCTAACAGCTATCAGCTTGTTTCATTCCAGCAATGGACAGATTCACCTTCGGGGCTGCACTGCGACGGCTGAACCCATCCCTCCTGCAAGCTGTGCATCGTCTGAACCGGGCTCTGCACGTGGGGCTGCCTGACATAATAACCAATTGCTCTGTATAGCTGTAGTAATGTGAGCATTAATACTGATCCAGCACTGACTTCTCTACCAACCAAGAAAAAATGTATTTGTTATCTTGAGAAACCTCCCAAACAGCATCAGTCTCCGTTCATTACAGGAGAGAGTTATTAGGGCAGATGGCCGAGGTGATACCCATTTGACCTATAGATGCTAACTCGAGTCGGTTCATTAATAAGGTGGCCGGAGATAGGGAGAGGTGGCAGTAAAGAGAGTTAAAAAGCAGTCCTGTGCACAAAGGACTGCACGTTGGGAAGTGCTGGGTAGTGAATGAGACAGACAGAGGTGAGAAAGTGGCTGCACGGTTTTAAACGCTCATCACCAAGTCAAGCAGATTACACCTAAAAGCTGATGTTTTCCCATAGTTGGTCCCTGTTCCAGTGCGAATCCTTTGGGAGGAAAAAGAGCCTATTGCACTTGAATGCAAGACAGAGATTTCACTTTCTGTGGTTAACCCCCCCCAATAAATAATAGTGCTGTATTGTTTTCTGCCATGGCCACAGCTGTGGTGGCTCAGGTTTGAAAGCTGCTGCCTGGCACAAGCCCAGTCCTCACTGAAGGATCAGCCCGTGGCCTCTTTCCAAGAGAAATTTGGATTTCATTTGGCCACGATAGGATTCCAGATTGTCATCTGAGCATGTCTGAGAAGGGGTGAATGTGTGTCAGTAGTTAAGTGCTCGTGAACTTCCTTAGGCCCTGGATTGTTCAGGACTGACCCAGGCAATTCCTTCCAGATGTTTTGGGGGAATCCAAGTCCATATAAAAGGGATGGTAATGCTTCTGCTTCCTTACTAAGTTGTCTTTGTGGCTGGCAGGAATGTGCATGAAAGCTGGAGCCAAGACACCCCGATTTCTGGTCTCACCTCTACAAAGTGCACTTTAACCTCTTCTGCCCTTCCCTGGCATCTCCACACAAGATCACAGACACTTGGTGGGCCCGGTGCAAACTTTACTTGGCCTTATTAAGACAGGAACAAGCATTGCTCTTTCTTCTCATGGTGCAGTACTCCGGTCCCTGCTCTCCAAACCTCCCCTGGAATTGTTTGTTCGCCTTTGATGCGGCAGCTGCTGCTGTTCTGCAGTCCTGAGCAGGGAAAACATGAGAAGCACCTTGGGATGGGAAGGAGTTGCAAGAATATGAGTTATTGTGATGCACAGTGGAAATGAGGCTGGTTTAGCAGAAATCCTTAGCAAAGAAATGTAGCAAATGCAGGTTTTTGTAGTAGTTTCCCTTTCACTTTATTGACTCTTTTTATCCCTGTCTTTCTTTATATTCAAATGGTTTCTGTTGCTATCAGCACGATCAAACCCTGTCTTCCCTAATGTTTGAATTGGGCTACACTTTTCATCTTGTAACCAATGCAGGCGACTTCTCCACATCCCCATTTTAAAGCATGGTGTTTGTTTTACCTTTTATCACCCTTTCAAACGTGAAATGAAAACAAACTCAGCGGCACACGAGGGGGAATGGGCTGGGGAGGGAATTGCTGGGTAGCAGTGGGCGCTGTGTGACATCTGATGAATGCTAATTCCTCATCCCCAGAACAGTCTCGAGCAGATGAAGGCAGCTGATTTCTGCAACAGCTTAAACAGAGATTGAAATGACTTCCATCATCTGGAAGCAGATTTCTCCCCCTGTAGCAGGTGCAGGCTCAGTCCACAGAGATTTCTCAGTTATACTCTAAAGTTTGCAGTTTATAAACTGTAATGTCAGTGCCCAGCCAGGCAAAACCGAACTCCCAAACACTTCTGTTCTTCACGGAAGGCTAAGACTTTATCCTCAGGCAAAGGCTTCTCTCTGGGCTGGCTGCTGTAAATCCTCTGGGCCCTGGCAAAAGGCAGAGTTGCTAGCTCATTTTACTTAATTTGTGATGCTGGCAAGATTTGTGCTGCAGCCCAGGGCTCTTGACTCGACTCTCCTAAATCAGAGCATTGACACACTACAGCAGCACAGAAAACATGGAAAGAAATGCCTTGAAAAGACATGTTTCAGAGAGATGCTGCCTGACAAAGCTCTAAATGGTGTCGGTGTAATGGGTTCCTCAGTGTTTGCTTCTTTAAAACTTCCTCCTCATTAAGGGGTTGGGGTTTGGCCACTGTCATAATAAACGGGGTTCACTGCATATTCCATGTGGGAATCTCAGGGCACTTGGTATCCTTCCACAAAATGCCCTGCGTTTTTGCAGGTGGATAAACAGAGTCACAAGGGGAAATGGAGTGGGGTTGTCTACGCAGGAATGTTAACCAGCAGAGGTGTAATGAAGTAGTGACAGCAAATATAAATGTGTCAGGTTAACGCCGGTGTGGACGTTCATATCCCAGACTAAGAATCCTTTTTCCTGCTTGGATAATTCCATTTTGAGAGGGAGGAAGTATAGCCAAAAGGATAAAGTGCTTGGCTGTGGTTGGGGAGATCAGAGGTTCTCTTCTTCTCAACCCTGCTGTGGATTTGCTGGGAGATCTCAAGTGAGTTTTCTCTGTTCTCTGCACCATAATGTCACATGTGTAGGACTGAAAATGGTGTTAAATGTGGGGAGAAGAAGAATAATTGCTATTAAACAAAAAACCAGAGCAATCACACAGGTGATACCCACAGTGGCTTGAAGCAGTTGGTGCCTGATGTCCACATTGTGCGTGTTTCAGGTTTATCTTACCTTCAAAAGCTGGTTTTCTGGCCTCTTTACATGAATGCCCACTTGTGACTGGAGCATGTTAGGTGTATTCTGGCAACATACCTTTCATTTTGGTTTCACTACAGCAGGAAGCCAGCATATGCACTCCAGGATTGCTCATGATGCAAGCAGAACAACAGTAAGGGGGGAATGCATTTCAAAGGCATGCTCGTGATCCAAACGAACACACACATGCAATGCTGGGGTGTTCCCATTAATAACAGATAACATCCATGTGCAGCAAGTGCTTAAGATGGTATCAGAGGCAGAACCTAGCAGGCTGAATGGGGCTTAATCCTCTGCTTTAGCCTTCAGACTGTGCTGCTTCCAGGAAAACAAACCAGGTTTAAGAAGACATTTTCCTAGTAGTTAATTTGCAATCAAAATTGTGGAGTATTAGAGGCAAGACAGTGAATTCCAGTGAATTTTGCTTTCATGTATGCCTTGAAGTTCTCTGTTATGGAATGTTTCAGCCTCTCTCTCCCTTCATTTAAAATGAAGCAGGTTCATGTTATTGTGATCCTAACAACTTCAGTGAGAAATAATTGGGATGCTTTGAGGTAAAACTGATGCTTTAGACCTGCTCCACAAGGTCTGTCACTATTGTTGAGCTCTTCCCTCATATCCTTTGCTCGTGGGTTTGACATTACACTGTGATGAGGGCATCTGCCAGCTGTGATAGTGGCTAGCGCAAGGCAGGAGATGCCACACTTCCCTTCCAAGTGGACCAGCAAGAAGCTGTTGGTTGGCCAGTTACCTCTTACAGGCTGAGGTGCATGTGAACATTCACTGTGATGCTTGTTTGTTTCTGTAAAACACATTTTAAGTATCCTAATGTCTTTGTAATATGTTCTTTGCTGCAGAAGAGGAAGAGGAACAAGTGCCCACCGATGGAGGCACATCTGCAGAGGCCATGCAGGTGCCACTGGAAGAAGAGGGAGACATGGAAGAGGATGAAGCTATTAATGATGAGAACTACTTGAGCAAAAGACCATTGGACAGTCCTGATGCTGAGGAATTTGCACCTGTGAAACGGCCAAAACTCTCTGTTTCCAAAGGGGACACCTTGGATGGGGCTTTGGAGCCACGTGAACCTCTTAGCTCAATAAACACTCAGAAAGTACCCCCAATGCTTTCTCCTGTTCATGTTCAGGACAGTACAGACTTAGCCCCTCCTTCACCAGAACCACCAATGTTGGCTCCCATTGCAAAATCGCAGGTGCCAACCCCCAAAACTTTGGAGGCAAAGCCATTTGTACCCAAAACTAAGTCCAAAACAAGTTCTCCAGGACAGAAGACAAAGTCACCTAAAACTACACCTTCACCAGTGGTAGCTGGAAGTCCCATACGTTCACCAAAAACTGGATCCAAAGAGAAGAAGTCACCGGGTCGAGCCAAGAGCCCCAAAAGTCCTAAAAGTCCAAAGGTTCCTGCTCATGTTCCTCAACCACCGGTCAAGCCTGAAACACCAAGTAGAACCCCTCTGGCTGCATTAAGTGACAAGATAGGAAAGGAAAACATTCAAGTAAAACAAGGACAGACGCCACCTGAGCCTACCACCAAGCCAAACACTGAAAACCAGACTAAGAAAGTACCAGTGATGGACAAAACCATCGATGATTCAATCGATGCTGTAATTGCTCGTGCATGTGCGGAACGAGAGCCGGATCCCTTTGAGTTTTCCTCTGGTTCTGAATCAGAAGGGGAAATTTTCACCAGTCCAAAAAGACTTTCTATATCAGAGACTACGACTCCTAAACCTTCTGTTTCTGCCAATAACACAAATAAGGCAGGAGCGACTCCAATACCTCCCTCAGGTGGAACTTCAAGTTCAGACATTTCATGGACAATGGATGACTCAATTGACGAGGTCATTCGAAAGGCAAACATGGGGACACCTTCTAATCCACCTACCAACTTCACTTACTTCTCCTCTCCTTCCGCTTCGCCACCAACTCCAGAACCTCTTCTCAAAGTCTATGAGGAGAGAGCCAAGTTGGCTGCATCAGTAGAAGTGAAAAAGAAGTTGAAAAAAGAGCTGAAGACAAAGATGAGGAAGAAAGAAAAACAGAAGGAAAAAGATAAAGAGAAAAGCAAGGAGAAGAGTAAGGAGAAGGAAAAGAACAAGGAGAAGGAGAAAGACAAGGAAGGAAACAAGGAAGCAAAGTTTCAGTGGAAGGAACTACTCAAAGAAGATGATCTTGATCCCTATAAATTCAAACTAAAGGACTTCGAGGATGCTGACACAAAAGTAAAGTTGAAAGATGGCAATACCAAAAAAGACCGAGAAAAACATAAAGATAAAAAGAAAGAGAAAGAGAAAGGCAAAAAAGACAAGGATAAGAAAGACAAAGAGAAACTTAAAGATAAGAGTAAGGAAGATAAGATAAAGGCTCCATCAGCACCTCTTGTGTTACCTCCCAAAGAAATGCCTTTGCCCTTGTTCAGCACACCAACTGCCATGAGGCTTCCCAGCATGTTACCTTCCTTGTCTCCAATGCTTCCTGAAAAACTGTTTGAGGACAAAGAGAAACCAAAAGAGAAGAAGAAAGACAAAAAAGAGAAGAAGAAAAAGAAAGAAAGGGAGAAGGACAAAGAAAAGGAAAAGAAGGAGAAGGAAAAGGAGAGGAAAGAAAGAGAAAAGAAAGAGAAAGAAAAAGAGAAACACAAACATGAGAAGGTAAGCTCCTTGGTTGGGTTGAGGTGGCTTACTTCCTTGGAAAATACACATGGATTCCTGTATTTGCTGTGCTGAGTGTTGTTAAAGAGCTTTGAGATATGTGGTTACAGGTTTGGTTAAGCTTTAAAACCAGCAGCTCCAAGGAAGACACCCGTCAAGAGTTTCAGGGGTTGTCCCACCTCTTCGGAAGATAAAACAGTGGAAGTTCAATCCCGTCAGTTGTGAGATTATCCTGGTTTTCCTCAACTCAGTTTTCCCTTTGAAAAGGCTGGACTCATACTCAGCAGCAGCACACACACCATAAATGTATATAGTGTTACATTGCACAGATTTGGGTCTGTAGGTTTCCACTGGTAGGGCCAACAGCCTTATACCTGGGTCATATAGGCTTTATTGTTTCAAAGCTCTAGTAGCCTGTAGGTTACAAGGTAGAGAGAAGTGAGGAGCAGACCACCTTCAGATGAGCACGTTCACACGTAGTCTCAGATGCTCAAAAGAGCTGTTGTATTTTCTCTTAGCAAGACTGTAATTTGTTTGAAGTAAGGCAGTTGTTCTCAAATCATGGTCTAAATGTCACCTTTCGTTTTGAGTCTGAGGCTTGAGAGAGAGAAGGGGAGAGCTGATTGTCAAGTGGCTTGAGCTCCTTCCACTCCTGTAACTCTTACTGATTTGCATCAGCCAAAGGTAATTTCTTCTTTCCAATATCACCTAATCTTGAGAATATAGTTAATATTTCAGAAATGAAACCAGCATATTTGCATGTTATCAGATGTGAAATCCCATTAGAATCGGCTCCTCTAGTTCAGGGTTTGCTCTAATTTTTTTGTCACTTCACCTTTTAATACGCATTAAATTGTTAATAAAAAAGAGGGAAAAAAAAGAAGAAAAGAAAGAGATTGTCTTCGTATGTGATAACCTTGGATACAGGATTTCCTAAATCTCTATCCTTAGCGGTAGGAAGCACTGTGTAACTTGTGGTTTTACCAAGAAGCTCTTTACAGCCTGCTCTGAGTGTGCTACTCAATTCATACAAGCTCAGATGTGAGATATTCCTCACCTTCCTCCTTTGCCATTGTACCCTGTTATGTTATGTTACCTGCTTACTGAAACAAGCCCCTGATATCCAAACTTGACGTGTTTATTAAGCTGACAAGTGATTTTCCATGCAGGATCGGCGTGATCTGGAGAGCTAACATTTGTCTGCTATGGATGAGTCACTGGTGGCCCAGTTGTCCATGTTCATTTAATGACTGGGTTTAGACTGCAGCAGCACTTCCATGGATTCCCTGTTTTGTCTGTTTGTCATTCCTGAGGTGTTTTGTCAGTATTCCATTGAGAATTTCTGCAAGGAATCATAGAATCAGAATGGTTTGGGTTGGGAAGCACCTTAAGATCATCCAGTTCCAGCTCCCAGCTGTGAGCAGGGGCACCTCACACTAGACCACGTCACCTAAGGCTCAGTCCAACCTGGCCTTGAACTAGAGATTTAAGTTAAATGCATGTATATATAGAGTTTCCTGGTTTTCATCCATTTCATTTTGTATTTCTTCTGCAAATCTCTTTATCTAGTTTGCTTTAGAGCAGCAGAACAGATACAGAAACAAATACAACCTGGTAAAGCTTTAGCATAGACAGAAACATTAGGAATATATATATATGGGAATATAGTAATATTAGGAAACATATATATATATATGGGTTAGTGTGAGGTGTCCCTGCCCATGGCAGGGGGTTGGAACTAGACAATCTTAAAGTCCTTTCCAACCCTAAGTGTTCTATATATGATAGACTATATATATGACTATATATATATCATATATATGGTTCTGTGTATATATATGAGTTCAACAGTAATAAAAACATGGACAAATTAAACTGACAAAGCTGCCTATTACCTCGGCATAAAGTCCATGTCGAGAGATAAACTTGAAAGCTAAAATGCATGAAAAAGTCCCCAGATAGAATTAAAATTTAAACTGATTTTTGACAGATAAACACTTTTTTCATGTTTTTTATTTATGATTTTTATTTTTTCTTTAATCCACCTCTTGGTGCAAGTCAGGATTTTCCAAATACATTTTCCCCTTTAAATCTCTGGAGCGATGCTCATTTTTTGCAAGGCCGCACTGCTGGTGTCCTGGAAAAATGGAGAGTTAGAGCTTTTATCAGTTGGTGCCCTGAGGTATGTGGCAAAGAAGCTAAATCCTTGAAGATTAGCAAAAAAAATGCAGCACATGGCAATAAGGGGCTTATATGACTACTAGTATTAGTTCAGGTGAAAGAAGTATTGCTTATACATAAAACTGGACAAATCCACTGACAATGTATTTTTAGTTAGCTACAAAGGAGTCTTATATTGCTGGACTTTACCTCTTTGGTGATTTGGGAAGCTTAGTAATCCACTGTAAATGCTCTTCTGCTGGCCCCAATTCCCTGTATTACCCCAGAATGCTGCTCTTTCGTTTTAACCCCTAAAAGTACATGTTTCCTTAATTTAGCTCTTCGATCACACAATGGCTTATTTAGCCAGCAGTTGTGCTGTAAGAGCAAATGGTTGTGTTCCTGCTCAGACTTCTGACTTCCATGGAGCATCCACTTCAGAGGTGGAAATGCCGTCTGAAAGATGAATTTGTGGTCTCACTGCAGTTTCAGCTCTTGGTGGCCAGCACAAAACATCAGATCTCTATTGCTGATATCACTGTATTTACAGAGTAACTCAATGATAATGTTTTCATTGTTGAGTGCTGTTATAGTTATTACCTAGTGGGATTCCCATCCTGTTGGGAGGCTCTTAGAATCACAGACTGGGTTGGAAGGGACCTTAAAGCTCATCCAGTCCCAGTCCCCTACCATGGACAGGGATCCCTTCCACTGGAGCAGCTGCTCCAAGCCCCTGTGTCCAACCTGGCCTTGAGCACTGCCAGGGATGGGGCAGCCACAGCTTCTCTGGGCACCCTCCCAGGGAAGAACTCCTAATATCTAATCTAAATCACCCCTCTTTCAGTGTAAAGCCATCCCCCCTTCTCCCATCACTACATGCCCTCGTATGTTGAAGCTTTTTAACACCTTTTGCCTGTAATTTTACCCCCGGAAGACACAGAACAGCAACCAGTACCCTACATTAATGGCAGGAAGCAGATCTGAAGGCTTCATGCTGGAAGCATTCAGTGGCAGCACCAAGGAAGAGCAGCTTCTGTGCAGGGCTTGCCTGCAGCTCTGTGCTCTGCAGTGGCTTCGGGGTGCAGTGAGCTGGGTGCTGCCTTACATGAGCTGCCAGATTAAAAGCAAACACTTGAAGCAGTTCCACACCACTTCTACTACGGAGATTACTGAGTGTGTTGTGGGAGTGACTGAGCAGCTCAGGAAGCTGCTGCTGACCCAGTTTCAGCCTTAACCTTAATACACTGAGCTGTACACTAAAGTGGTTGAGGAACTGCTTCCTGAGAAACGGAGCTGGCCGTGCATAAGGGCAAGGCTTGTTGGAGCTGCCCCTGATCAGGAATCAAAATCTTACCACTGATATCGAGGACCAGGCTATGCAGATATAGCTGGAAATGCCCCTTAATTTTCTCTCTGCTCTGGTTGTGCAAACCCTGCACACAAACCTATGTTGTGCAATTGCTTCCTCTCCTGTTGTATCAAAGGATAAGATTTAGGATTGTCGTGGAACACTTTTTCTCTCAGGGAGACTGTGATGTGGGTATCTGAGCTTTAAAAAGTGGTTTATTTGCTTTTCTTCTTCCACATGAACCCACACCAGTGTTGTTTGGAACAACCTGCCCCATCCCTCAGTGTTCAAGGCCAGGTTGGATGGGGCTTGGAGCAACCTGCCTTAGTGGAAGGTATCCCTGCCCATGGCAGGGGGTTGGAACTGGGTGAGCTTTAAGGTCCTTTCCAACCCAAACCATGCTATGATTCTATCTTTATGATACACAAATAACAACACAAAGGACCTTTCTACAAAGCACGGACGACACAGGTGTCTTTCAGTGCTGTGCACTGCAAGCTGAGCAGCAGTTCCTGTCCTAGAAAGCTTTGTATTCAAAATAGGCACTACAGAAGGAGGAGAAACATGCAGGAAAAGAGGTAAAATAATCTGTGCAGAGCCATGTTCCTGAGACTCCTGTACCCAAGGTTCAGTTCCATGCCTCTGTCCCTTGGACATCACTACAGGATGCTGGAAAAGCAGTTAAGAGATGTACCTGTGGGAAGCAGCAGTGGGATTGTTGCAGGCATGAGGAGCTGCAGAGGAATAAAGCTTTTGCAGCACTCCAGAGGAATGGTGTAACAAAGAAATCATGCTATAGAAACAAAAGAGTAGAGAGAGGCCTATGGAGTAAGCTAATACATATCAATAGAGAGCTTCACTGAAAGCATGGTTAACTGTGTCACAACAGAGATACTACTCAGGCTGCAGCCCTCCTCTCTCTGGAGTAGATGAGCAGCTCCAGTTCTTTGGGCAAAGTATGTGGCACACAGCTTTGTCATTGCCAGTCCTCAATGTAAGTCCCAACAGAGTCCTCCCACCCTGGCCTGCTTCCTCCTGCACTGCTTTCTGTGCCTTGAATGGATCATTTGCCCCCTTTCTTTATGAAAGCTTTCTAAACCAGGTTTCTCTCCCTGAGTTTTGCTCATGTTTCCATTTAGTGGATGCAAATTACTCCTGTCTCTTGCAAGTTCCTGGATCAGATTCAGCTAAGTGGTTATTTTATTAAATATGATGATGCACATGCTTAAAATGAGATCAGTCTCCCTTTCTATCTATATATATATACACATATATAATGTGTATGCACTTATATATGGATATAAGTTGAGCATCTTGTGTATGGAGAATCATTAGTGTCAACTGTAAAATCTGAGATGATTCTGTACAGATTTTGCAAAGCTCAATGGGACTTGGTAACTTTGGCAGATACTAGTTCAGAGAGCTTAAGGACTTATTCAAGAGGTTTAAATTCCACCAGAAATGGAGGTTGGAAACCAGGCCATTTGAAAAATAGCCATTAGAAGCCTCAGTCTAATTACATTGAAAAGCAGTGGTTCACTTACACCTATGTGGATAAGCACTTTCATAAAGTATCCAGTGTTGGTGCTTGGGTTTTATTTGCTTCCTCTGTGTCTACTTTTAGTTCAAGAGGGTCACTGTACACTTATGTGATGAACCTGGGAAATGATTAAATTTCAATCTCAGAAATGCAAACACCAATGGGTACCTATCGAGTATGGGTACTAAGGTCAAAGCATTTCATATCATTGTTGAGAACATACTGAGGGTTTTTTGTCTCTACGAGGTGCAAATGCAATGACATTTCAGGTTGATCTTTAAGTGTGGAATTGATGTTTGTGATTTGCTGCAGTTGGGAACTCCCAACTAAACTCTGACCATCATCCATGCCACAGCATGAAGCGTGAGAGAGCAGTGATCAGCCTCTCAGAGGTCTGTCTCATTAAGCACATAGACTCCAGTGAACTCCATCAGTGCTTTCATGTAATTAATATGTTTGGGGAGTCTGCTTGCAGTCTCTGACTGATGATTGTGTTCCCTTGTTACAGATAAAGGTGGAACCAGTTGTTCCAGCTCCATCACCAGTTATTCCTCGGCTGACATTAAGAGTGGGTGCAGGCCAAGACAAGATGTAAGTACAAATAAATCCATCTCCAAGGCTTATGTTTACCACAGTTCATGCTCTGTCGCTTGTGGCAGCTCTTATTTTCAGTGGGAAATGCTTAAAAATCAGTGGCAAATTATTTATACAGCTATGACATCTTTTGACCATCCATCCATCCATCCATCCATCCATCCATTCTACTGTGTTTCTCACTCCGTGCCTTTCTAGGGCATGGATTACAAGACTCCATCTAGGCTCATATGATGCCTCCAGTGACATTTAATGAGGTTTCCATAATGGAAAATTACAGTACACTACTACTACTAGTGTAACCTACAGCTAAGTTTCATAACACACTTCAGCTAACAGTTGTTTTATGCTTTAAAACATAACACTTGAAGTGCCTTTATGCACGTCTGTTTCATTATAACTGTTGATGATTATTTATGAGCATACCTAACGCATTTCACATGGTGGTTCATTAGCTCCCTAATTACTGGGTGCTGTTGTACAAGTAATAGTTACTTTGTACTGAGATCATCCAGCACAAACAGGTAGCCGGAGAGGCTGGGGAAACCCATGTGTCCCTGGCCTTTTGAGGCTGGTCCTGTGCTGTATGGGAAGGGTTTCTCTTTTTCATGTTGTTTTTAATGGCTGATGGGACATGTGAGCCCCAAACTGATCTTTCCTTTCCATTCATCACATTATGTAGTTGTTTCTCTTTTAGAGCTATTGTGAACTGTATCTCCTAATGGCTAATTTTTCTGCTTTAGAAGTGTCCCACTCCTCCACAGTAGGTAACTGTGACTTTCACTTGTTTGAAGTTGCTAAGGGACTTCCATAATTGGTTTCTATGGGACACCCCCATCCCAAACATCAGGGCTGATTCCTGCTCTTCAACCATTTCTGCTTTCTTTCTTTCACTATATTTGAGTATGATGGAAAGTTTCTGTGCCTCAGGTTGCTGTATGAAAGCTCCAGCTTCCACAGAACAGTTGTCTGTCCTGCTGTCTGTGGTTTGAATGTGCCCATCTGGACAGACTGCCCCTTTAAAGCGCACAGGTTAATTTTCCTCCTTGAGAGGAACTATGGATACTCTTAAGCTCATCTTCTTCAATGACTGTGCAAGTCTTTATATGGTGAAATTAAATCATATTGTCAAGGAACAAGTTCTAAATTAATGTTCTGAAGCCATATTTTAGCACAGACTTTGCCTCCCATCTCCATCCCTATAGAAAGACCCCAGGTTTTCTGTTCCCACACACATTTTGGGAAGGGACTTCAGCCTCCATCTGCCTGCTACAAATCATATAGGTGCATCGTCATCAGCCCTGCCAGCCCATAGTGTGTCAGAGATACCTACATCTTGTTTTACAGCCTTTGGGGAAACTTGCTTCTATTACAGTTTCCTTTCTTAATCCTTAGTGGCACATTGATCAGCATCTTTTCCCAGGGAACTGGTGGAATCACCACCCTGGAAGTATTCAAAAAGCATGTAAATGAGGCCCTTAGTGACACAGTCTAGTGGTGGCCTTGGCAGTGCTGGGGAATGGTTGGACTGGTTGGTCTTAAAGGTCTTTTCCAACCTGGTTGATTCTATGATTCTATCTGACCTCAGGTGTCACAAGGGGGACTTCACCTTCTCCACATCCTTGAGATTGCTTTAAGCTGCATAACCAAGGAGGGTTTGAGCCATTAGGATTCCATCTCCATCTGCATACTGCTTTCCTTTTTATATCTTAAGTATCTCCTCCCTGCCCACCATACTGGCCCCCTGAAGTTGTCCTGCTGTAAATCACCCGGTCGTATGTTCTGGCTAATAGCAAACAAGAAATTGGAGCTTCATAATAGCTTTAGGGATTTTTCCATGGTTTTCCAAGGCAAAATCTAGGAAGACATTTGCCGTTAGACAAGTAAATACAGTCTGTGCCACATGTCTTTGGGAATTGTGTTGTGTGTCGATCCAGTGTCTGATGTGCAGAGCTTGCAGTGGAGGTGTCCTGCTTTAAAGGACTTTCATCCTCAACAATCAAAATTCATTCTAAACTTGGAGCATATTTTAATCTTCATGTATTGTAACCATTATGAAAGGAACTGGTGTGGCTCTAAGGCAAAGCATTACATAGCTCTGAAGTAATACCAGGAGTCTCTGCAACCTCCATTTAAAGTTATTAGTCGAAAACACCATAGTAGGATCATCAACCTTTTAAGTAGCTCCTAAAAGGCAGAAACCAAAGCTTTTGTGATGTGTTATTGTAAAGGAAAGTGAAACTTTCTTGTGTTTCATCTGTGTTGGTAACCAAGTGCTGAGTGTTTGGCAATGATTGCATAGAAATACTGTGTTTCAGTTAGTGTGTCTCTGGGGTTTACTAGCATGGGATTGTCTGAGGATGTCTGAGGATCAATCTCTATGAAAGGGTATGAGAGAAGTGTTTTGGGATGAGTCAAAACCAAATGGAATAATGAGCTATTTCAGTGTCCTTTGAGAAGAGCTGTTTGGAAGCGTTTGGAACTTAAGTACCCATTGAACGGGAGGTTGGTTTGTTTAGAAGAGCTCAAAAGAAGAGTTGAGGATAGATTTAGATTAGATCTAAGGCAGAAGCTGTTCCCTGTGAGGGTGCTGAGGCGCTGGCACAGGGTGCCCAGAGAAGCTGTGGCTGCCCCATCCCTGGCAGTGCTCAAGGCCAGGTTGGACACAGGGGCTTGGAGCAGCTGCTCCAGTGGAAGGGGTCCCTGCCCGTGGCAGGGGCTGGAGGAGCTTTAAGCTCCCTTCCAACACAAACCAGTCTGGATTCTATGAACTACATCTAAAACATTCTCTATAATGGAAGTACTTACAGATCTTGGTGAGGCCACAGAGTCTTTCAGGTGCCTGATGAGAAAGTGTCAGACTGATGGTGCTTGAAATGGAGATTGCCATCACCCCATAAACACAACACAACAACAGCAACGTGAGATTACTCAAATAATCCTGCAGTGGTGAGCAAAATGCCTTTGGAGTGTAGCAAACAGTTTATTATTCTCTATAATTTCATTTCTTGGCTCCTCTGCTTGGACCGATATACAAAGCAGTGATGGTAGCAGCAGAGAAGTCTCTTTCTGTGAAAATGAGCACATATTGCTCCTAGGTTCAAAGTGATACCTGCATTCGATCTTGTCTGGTGTGCAAATATCCTTACAACATGCATCAGTTGAAAAGAGACAGCTATTAATAACGTAAGGTTACCAGACATGAAAATGTACCCTTGCTGAAGGAGGGATAAACCAATATTGGAATAACTCTTCTACATTAGGAGGTTTTTGCAAGTGCTTTAACTGCACAGTAAAACAAGAGGAAAGTAGATTCTAATCAAAGCATTTCCATCTTAGTTGTAAACAATTACAGCAATACTTGCATGGATGCCACATTAGAAGAAATTTACTGGATTCCATTCTAATGCAATTAGAGCTAATTTTGTTCTTTAAATGAATAAAAGGTCAGCTAGTAAATCTAGTTTATCTCGAGTCCAGGCTTCAATAAATTGTTTTATTTAATTTGTTGTAAAAGATCTTATCCTTTAATGGGCCTGGCTCTTATTGGTTTGCTTGGGTTCTAAAATATTTATGACCACCTTTTGAGATATGATTTGAATGATATGGCGGAAGGGGTTTTTTTGACTGGGGTTTTTCTTTTCCATTCCAGTGTTATCAAGGTAGATTGCTAACTGAGTTAGTATAGGAAGGAACTAGAGATGCTATCTTCTTCAAAACAAAACAAAACAGAAACCCACAGCTAGTAGAAGCTTCTACATTTTAAGTCATCTGCAAATGATGAGCAGAATTTAATGCTGTTACTCAACTGCATCATGGTTTCTTCTTGCCTGGCTCTTTTTCATGCACATAACCTTTTGTAAGCCTGTCTATCGATGAGGTGTTGACATTCCAGCTACTACCACAGTTGACATAAACTTCAGCTAAAGCATGTGCTGTAATTTTTGATACTTCTGATAAATTTCTTCAACATTTAAATACAGTTCTTAAGAAAAAACACATGGCTTCTGACATTTACGCTCAGTGCTTCTGTGACTTAGAAGCCTTTACCTTAACATTCAGGCCTTTGCTCCACACTTGTACTTTAAGGTATCACAGCTCTGCCGTCAGCAGAGGAACCTGGAAACCAGACGTAAGAAGGGGAGAGACAGGTATTTTAACAGTGTTTAACTTGTAAACCTGACCTGCTGCTCTAACGAAGTTGCCCCTTGTCTTAGGTATTGTTAAAGTGAATAGATATGTGTCTTTCTCCAAAAACAAAAGGCACACATGCTCACATATGTGTGTATCTATAAAAATGTGTATTGAATAACCTGTGGATTGTACAATAAAATCCTAAAAGGATTAAGGGATAGAGAAATCTTTGTTATCCAGATATTTAGTTGACTTCACTAAAGCTTTTTATCGCTTGGTAGGATATTATCAGCCTAACTGATGTTCATTTGGAGACTCACTCAACTGCATGATATCCCCATGACAAAAGCCACCCGCAGAGCTGGCATCCTTTGTAGGGAATCTCAAAACCAAGGGGCAATATAGATCAGGTTATTTTGTGACCAGTAGATGTGACCTCTCTATGTAATATTGGTGATCTAGAACTGTGTATTTGGGACTAAGAGGACAGGGGAACCTGTTGTATCACACTGAGTTTCAGTGACTGGCCATCTAAGAATCAGAGAATCATAGAATGCTTTAGGTTTGATGGGACCTTAAAGCTCATCCAGTTCCAACCCCTGCCATGGGCAGGGACACCTTCCACTAGAGCAGCTGCTCCAAGCCTTGTCCAGCCTGGCCTTGAGCACTGCCAGGCATGAGGCAGCCACAGCTTCTACTACAGTGAGATGCCAATAACATCGATTTCTGTCACTTGCCAAAATAACACCTGTTTGAAAACATGGAATCCTGAAAGGCAATGCAGCTTGAGAAGATCCCGTCACTGAAGCTGTAACCCTGCCTGAAAAACAGCTGGACTGTTGGAGGAGTTCATTCATCATCAGTTGACATGGTTTAAACTGTCGCTGCTCCTTGCTCAAGATTCGTGAAGTGCAACTACAGTTGGGCAACAGAATTGCAGTAAAACAGTTCTTTATTCATGCTTTATAAAACTCTGTTATTATCTGACCTGCAGCATGCAGAGCACCACCAGATTTATGATAGTGTAATGCTCTCCAAAAATAGATGCCTAAATGATGGATCTTCTATCTGCAGCGAGCTTGATTGATGTAAGAGTTGAGCTGCAGACTGTAGAGATTGAGTTTTCTGTGGGAAACTGCATCCACACATACACAATCAGGCTTTAAATAGGTAATGGCACCAAGGAAGGACAGAAGAAGGTATTAGTAAATCCATTGATAAGCTTTTGATGGACCTGGTTGAAAGCAAGAAATTGGGCAAGGGCCATGTTGATGCTCCCTTGAGTTCACTGAGGATCTGTACTTGCTCCTGTAACATGAATATGTGGGGTTTTAAGACTGCTTAAGCTTCTTGGGAGTTATGAAAAAGAAAGGTAGATACCAAAGACAGGATTTTGCTGTTAGCTTCAGTTAAACCAGATTCTGCCCTATGTAGCTACCAAGAATGCATCTTGTTTTTACAGTGACCTTCACTGGCTATTCCGGAGCTTTGGTTCTTAATAGGGTTGTTCTTGTATGGATAAATCCGTCTGTGTGAAACTGTTCAACTTTTGGTGCTGTTTAGTGCAGAGCTACTCAGACTTTGATAATTTAGATTAGCGTCTTCCCAGTGTTTGCCCACAATAGCTGGATAACAGGGTTCATTTACCTTGCTGTGTAGGCACATCCAAATTGTTTGCCTCTAGCCTTGGCTCCCTATGTGTGGCTAGGGAGGAAAGGATTGACTTTTTATTGACTTGTCAAGCCATAGGTTTGCATTACCAGCCAAGTAACTCATGACCCATTGCATTTATTTCACTGTTTTGTGGTGGGGAAACAGGTAAAGGAATCCTGCTGGAAGCCCCTCCTTCCACACATTCAGATGAATAAGAGCAGTGTTTGGAGCAGTTAAGGCACCGTGACCAAATCCTCCCAAAGACGTAATGCAAGCAGCATGGGGCTATTGTGGGACACAGCTGTGGGTGGTGTTGGTTACCCTGCTTGACGTTGCTTATTCAACAGAAAGCTCTGGAGAAGAACTTATTGTGGAATTAAAGAGAAGAGGAAAAAAGTGATACTTGAGGGAGAAAATCCTAGAAGGGTAAACCACTGTTGGGCAAAATTAAACAGGAGCATCCAGGCAGCAAGAGCCTGTTTATTGCAGTACTAACTGGTATCCCAGTTACCTTAGCAGAGGAAGGCTGTGTTAACCATGAGCTGACAGAATTAACTCTCTGGGTGTCAATCCCACATTGGCTGTAAAAGAGCGTGTAATGGTGAAATGATTTCTGATCTGCTCAATAGACCACCTAAGTGAGGAGGCAGAGGAGTGAAAGCTGATCCTGCTCCTCTCCACGGCTGCAGAGGTGTGCATGAGGAATGCCAGTGATCTCTACATAAATCTTTGTGTGTACATAACTATACCTGCATTTTTCTGTTCTGTGGTCTTTTAAACTTGAAGAGCTGGAGGACTGATTTTCAGTGCTGAATGCTGAACATAATTTAATAGATACTGTCTCAGGTGTGATTCATGTCCCTTTGCCGATGGTTCTTCTTGAGTGTAACATTTTGGCCTCAATCCTGCACTGAAATCCCCATGTGTGGTCTTGTATCCATCCAGAAGTCTCATTCACTTCACTGGGGGTTCCCCAGACTCTCCCTTGCTGCAGGATGGCAGCTTTTACATGAAAAAATGCAAGGAATACTATATCCCTTTTACCATCCCCTTTACCAAAGGTAAAGAACCTTTTTTGTTTGTATTCCTAGATGTGATTTAGAAGAGTTTTGTCTTTCTTGAGTGTTATTCCCAACTTCAGATGTAGTCCTTCACTTTTTTGCTTCCTTTTTAATCACTGAAGCCACCCCAGCTAACTTTTCATCCTGTTCATGGTAGGTGTTAGGCTGTGGCAGATGCTTTTCATTTTGCTGCTGACCACATTGGGTGCTGACTCCAGAAGTGAATCCATAAGAAGGTTTGAGTCATTAGAAAACAAAACAACTTACTGTGAGCTTCTTTGATTTTGCTGCTTATTGCTCAAGAGTAAAGAAATTGTACATGTATAGCAGAGTTATAAAAACACCTGCTTCAGGCAGGTTTGGACACAGAAGTGAGTTGCTTGTGTAAATGGGCATGAGCAGCTGCCCTTCTAAAGCACTACAGAAGTGGATCAAATATGTGTGAAAGATTAGAAAGGCAGATGGGTATTTGTTTGAAAATTAGACTGTCTATAGATGACTGCAAGCAGGAGGTACTGATTTGCTCGTGTCTTGGATAGGGTTAGGGTTAGGCCCCTAAGGAATCATGTTACATGGAGAGATGGGTGTGAAGAAGAGGGACGTAGAGAAACAGCCATCCATAGATACATAAGCAAAAGATGATCCTATCTGAATGTAGTTCATGTTATGAGAGCTGGATGTGGACAAGAAGGATGTACAGAAACAGCCATCCGTAGACACATAGGCAAATATGGTCCTACCTGAATTTGAAGTTGTCCTGGGAGCAGTTGATCTTTAGCTCTATGGAGCCTCCAAGACCATCTCACTTGGTTCTGTCAAAGACATGTCTCAGTAACAAGCTGGAAGTTACAGTTTTAGAGGTTTCTAAACCCATTGTAGCATAATTTTCTGGTAGCTGATAAAATTAATATTCTAGATTAATTCCCATTGGAAAGGGTAGATGTAGGACTGGTTTATGGTCCAGCTTCTAGATCATGTGTCCCATAACATGTCCCAAAACAAATTACAATAAAGGGCAGTTTTCAGGGAGCACATAAGGGAATGTTTGCAAAGAGCTCATTGGTATAAACATGTTTTACTAGCTTCTGGTTTTGCAGTCTAGAGCTGAGCAGAAGGGATAATGGCAGGTGGTTTTCACATCGAAGCCCTGAGCAGCATGTTATTGTTGATAAGAGAAAAGAAGATGAAAGATACCAAGATGCCACACTACCAGCTCAGTTTTGTTTTGTCAGGCTGGCAATGAACCATCTGACATGTAAGTCAGTATGGTGAGAAAGAATGGGAGGAAGATTTAGGAGTCATCAGAAGCAAGGTGCTTGTGTTCATTGGGAGCAATACCCTGGTGTAACAGATGCAGAGGGTGGAGGCCAAGAGCAGAATTCTGTTTTACTTAAAGTAATGGAAAAATCAACAGTAAAAAACCTGTGATTCAATTCCATGAATGCAAATGTCCATAAACCAAAGGAGACAGCAAGAACTGTCAGCTGGACTGAAGACCTAATGGATTCAAATATGGTGTTTTCTACCTTTGGGAATGGGGTGCTTGTAGTAAAGTGACTACAGAATGAATTGTATGAATAACTCCTTCCAAAGAACATTGGGAATAAGCATCATACCTTAAGGAGAAAAGGACAAAGCAGCAAAGAATTTACATCTCCAAGGCAAAAGACTGTGGAGGTGAAATCAGGTTTGGCAGAAGTCACACTGGATGAAATGTTGTGAAGTATCTTGAGCAAAGAGGAAGAGGAAGAAGGAGGACCATGGAAATGAAGACAGGGAGAAGATGGAGGATGAGCCAAGAAGAGAAAGAACACTTTCCATATAATCCTGTGTTCATTCTTGGAAATAATGGAATCAAACACAAAACAGAAGTGAACCACACCAACAGGCCTGACTGATAGCAAATCTTTGATAAGCAACTGGTTTTCTAGGTGAGCCTATTCCAGTTGGCAGTCCCTGCAGGAGATGTGGATGGCAGTTCTCATTTTTGCCATGTGCCTCGGGTATCTGTTTCCACCACCAATGCTGAGAGCAGTGGCTGGGTGCAGGATCAAACCACTTCCCCTCTAAGGGAAGGTTTCATATGTGATGAAGAGGAGGTGAGACACTTGCATGCGTACAGATGGAACGAAGTCAACATGTGTCCTACCATTGGAAGAAGGAATGCTTTCTAATGGATGAATAGATGAGGGCAAAAAAAGATGGGTTTCAGGAAAACATTTAATGCTGTCACACAGGACATTCCTAGGGCAGAGACAGGATTAATAGAGGAGCTGCTCAGCAGTGAGGAACTAACTCGAAGGAAGATAGCAGCAGAGAGTTGTAAGAGAGCTTATCTAACCAGAGAGGAGGTTACAGTGAACATGCTCAGGGATGTATTTTAGGACTGGTTTGATTTAATTTCATTTAAATTTCATTTAAAACTTTGTCACAGAAGGAGATAGAACACTGATGTCTTTGCAGCAGTAAGGTTGAAAGACTGTGTCAGTACAAATGAGGATCTGATGAAGAGCTGGATCCCCTTAAGTAGAAGGCAGAAATGGTATTTAATTCAGTAAAAGACAAATTGCAGTTAAAGCTTTGCTTTTGAAGCAAATTCCACCCATCAGAACCTTCAGGCAGAAGTAAAGAGCTGATCAGTCAGTGTATCATGGCCATCATATGAGAATCTGTTGGTACTTCATCTTCAGCTCTTGAAGAAAGGATGAACTGGGGAGAGCAGATGCAGAGGAGAGCTTGGAGCACTGTTAGTTGGAGCATAGGGGGGTCTGTATTATGACAGATGATAGGGGAGGAGAGCAACTTCATGTGTTTAGTCTTGCATGTGAAGAGGTGATATGATTGCTGGCTACAAATACCTCAGGCATTTTGGAGGGAGAAAGCAATTTAAGCTAAAGAAGAATGTTGGCACAAAAACAAATGGGACTTAGGTGGCTATGAATGTAGGCTGGAAATCAAAAGAGGCTGTTGTGCCACCAGAGCAGTGAGATCCTGAAACAGGGTCATGATGGTGCGGACAAAATAGATAACCAGTTTTAAGATGAAGATCAATAAACATGCGAATGGGACTAGGTGACATGGTGCCTGTGAAATCACTACACTCATTTGCCCATGGATGCTTGTGAGGTTTTGCCATAGTGATGGCAAATGGGCTGTTGAGCTCCATGTGCACCACTGAAGGTCAGCAGCATGGAAGTTGTGCTGTTTGTATGAGACCAGCCCGCAGAAGTGATATCTTGGGATAAGCATTCAGAGTTCATTTTCCTTGATAGAGAAGAATATCACATTTCAGCCAGCTTATCAAATTAATTATTTATATTTCAAGTGTAAGTACTGCAGCCTTTTCACTTGCAAAAGTGCCACGGGCTCCACTGGAGGTTTGATGCATTTTGGCACTCTCCACATGCATGAATATGGTCACTGTGTGTATTTCTGGAGCTCATTATTTGCCAGTACGACTTGTTTGCACAGAATAAAATATTCAGCAGGGCATAAGAGATAAAAACTTAAATTTCCCTTTCTAAAAGTAATATGGGAATTAGCCTACATTACACAGCTTAAATTACACTGATTCTGCTCCAGGCTTGGAATACAATTTTCAGAATACTTCTAATCTGTGAGGAATCTAAACCATATGGAAATCTTCTGAATCCCCCTGGGTGGTTTTGACACTCTACCCATAGGTCTTAGAATATTTAGGGTTTTTCTCTGATACAACAATCTCAGTTGCAGGTGTGAGATTCTTCAGTAATAAAATAGTTGCCCCACTTAATTTTCTGGCATTGAGGAAGTTATATCAACAAGGGGAATATGAATACTAATAGATAATTATATCACTTGTAATAATCCCAGTGAGTTGCACTGGTTTTGATTAGTCAGTGCAGTTGATGGTGTCACTTTCTGACATACAAAGACCCCTTTAGCTCCTCGCTTAAAAATGGGCCATGGGTTCATCAAAGAATTAGGACTTTTCACACTTGTTTTTCCTTTGGGCAGAGAAACAGCTTCCATGGAGCTCAGAAACAAAGATTGCTGTGATTTTTCACCAGGCCTTTCACAGTCCTGATACAGCAGGTTTCTGGAGCTCATTGCCCATAGCAATCATTCAGCCCTGTGGTTCATAATCCTGTTTTTGAAAAGCCATTGCCATTCGGTGCACATGTCTGTTCCCTGTGTTTATATGAGGCAGTCAATGGGGCTTTCAGATGTAAGGATCAGAATGGAATCAAATAAATTACTTCCAAAGGTTGGAAACCGTTTCACACCTTAGAGCCTCATTTTGCTCCAGATGTAGCATTTTACAGTTCATGCCAGTGAGAACTGATCATAAACCAATGACCTGTGTGACACTTAAAATCGTGGTAGAATTTGCACTTTGCCTGCAAGCCAACACTTCATTTTCATCCTGTTTGTGTCTGGGTCTGTAGCTGTGAATAGGATGATTCATAGAAACCCAGAGTGGTTTGGGTTGGAAGGGACCTTAAAGCTCATCCAGTTCCAACCTCCTGCCACAGGCAGGGACACCTTCCACTGGAGCAGGTTGCTCCGAGCCCCTTCCAACCTGGCCTTGACAGAGTCTTTTCTATCTTGATTATTGCCCCACAGTCACAATTAAAATGGGGCTTCATTCACTCTGCCATTACAAAGAGGTGTGCTGATGCATGTTTTCAGTTATAACTGAACTCATGGGTTTTCTCACACCCCTTCATTCTGGAGGAACTATTTGGATTCAAAAGCATTTAACTGACTTTGTACCTTCCAGTGTAGAACATGCTTGTGATACATTGCCAGGCAAGCAGCCTGCAGAGGAGTATAATCCGTGTCTCAAGACTCTGAGTGTGTTAATGGTTGTTGATGTTCACTTGTGTTTGATTACTCCAAAATAATTAATCCAGCCTCAGTTTTAGAGGTTTTGGATTGAGGTGGGGAAGAAGGTGAAAGTTTTAGTGTTGTAAGTACAACTTACAACAGTAAGTACAACTTACAACAATAAGTACAACTTATTTAGTGTTGTACTTGTAAACTTCAATATATACAAGTGCTGATTTTGGAAGCATATGAAAAACATGTTTGGAAAAGAAGGTAATGATATCTGTATGGTTATGTCCAAATGTAGAGGTTAAATCCTAGCAGGAGGTTGGAACTGGATGAGCTTTAAGGTCCCTTCCAACCCAAACCACTCTAGGTACCAGGAGAGTGGAAGCTCTGCTGTATTGAGTACAGCCTACTTGCAGTATGTTCTGTGCCTCACTTCTCCTGTCTATAGAACAGAGCTCATACATCTTGCCATCATTTCCATAGTGTTTTGATATCAGGTTTCTCTTCCAAGTCTGAAGTAACATTAATTATTAGTCATGGGACTGCTATTTCCCTTTGATTTCTCCCCACCTCCGTATTGCCGTGTATGCAGCCCCTTCTTCAGGATAGAGGACAGGCTAAACCACCCTCACTGAGATTACTCCATCACCTCTGATGGTGTAGCACAAAGCCATTCATTTCTGCACTCCGGAGTCTGAAGTCTCTGAACTTCATTAGCCCAAGGGAGTGGTAGGCTCAAGCGTGCTCCGAAATGCCGATCTTCTGCTTTGATAACTGAGCTCTGAAATCAAGATAAACAAGCTGCCCTATATACTGAACATGTCCTAATTGCACACTTGAAGCAAACCAGCCCATGGATGAGTGTGTGTCGCCCGCTAATGAATATTTGTACTTTTGGAAGATTTCATATGTGGGATCCCTTGTGGCTCCTGCAGTTATTAACCGAGTGGCTCCGAAGCCCCTGTTTGGGAGGCAAACTTGGCTTTATCTCGACCGAGAAACTGTGTCATTTAATTCCATCTGTTAGCTGGGCATGGTCACTCTTATTCAAATTGTATTAGCTAATACTTCTTGAAAACTGTTTACACTGTGTGCAGAGTTGTGTTTAAAACCCTACCAGCTAATACGTTTCCTAATCTAAGAGTTGACTCCCTGAAGAACTCCTAGCAGGACTGTGTTTACTTGCAGGGGGTACAAGAGGGACAGAAGGGGTAATGATGTTTGAAACGGCTCAAACGACTTTTGCTGTGACACGTATTTTGTTCTCTGTCCGTCTCCTCACTCTTGTAATTGCTGAGATTCTTTATTGAGAGGTGGCTTTCAAGGCATGAGGGTGACTTTGCAAGCCATGGGTATTGCCACAAAGCAAGGGCTTAGGCGTTTGGCATTGAGAGCCAGAGCTCTCTGTGGCAGCAGTGGAAGGAGGAAGGCACAGAAGAGACATTGAAGTTTGGTGGCAGAGCCTCAGGGAACCACACACTGAGACTTCCATTGAACCAGAAACACATCGTGGACATTGAGGAGCCAAAGAGAAAGCTTTCTTGGTGGGACCTATCAATGGGTTTTTGAGTGTAGCCCACTGACAGGAGAAGGAGGCTGGGTTTGACGCCTGGGTTGCACCCAGGACTTCCTTCCTTCTGCAAGTCACAGACAACATCAGTGAGGAGTCCTGTACTTTGACTCACAGTCTGGCACCTTACTGACACACATAAGGAGCTCCCAGGTTAGGTACCTGAAGCAATCACTAGGACATCAAGTGCTGTGAGTGGCTTCAGTGTTGCTGATGGAAAATCATTTAACACCTAGATTCTGCTCCACTCTAAGCTTCTAAACTGCCTTGGTTTTGGTTATCTTCCCCAAGTCACTCCAAGTAGGTCTCGGAAGGTAGGTGTGATGCTACAGTTGCCAGCTTAAACAGGAATACCAAACCCATTGCTCTGCATGCTTTTGCTAACTGTTTTCACTCTAACTAGTTCTGATTTAGTAGTGCAAGTGGAATATCTTGGGAGGAAAACACAATTATCTCAGCCAAACATTAAATACTGTATCATTCCAAGCCTTTCTCAAATGATGGCTGGGATTATTGACTTGAAATGCAGACAGTGTTTCTGATCGTAGTGATACCGCCTTTTGAATATCATAATGGAGTTTCAGTAAACTCTAAAGTTGACTGTAAAGTTCCCATTGGAAAAGTCAAGCATTTGACTTGTCTGGTTCTCAGGAGTTGTTGCAATTTGATTTTTGTCATGGTTTTCCTACTGATGTCTCTGTTTTTCTGTTTTCTTAAGCTATCCTCCTCTCTGGAATGCCTAACTTTAATTTGCCTTCTTCATACAGTCCCATCACAAATCAATTGCACTCCCACACTTACCATTCAAATATAAATAAATTCATTAAATTATTTACCAAAATGTGGTAAAACAAACAGACCTATCCTGAGTTTTGGTTTGGGGTTGGTTGGGGTTATTTTGTCTTATTTTCTAAAGCATCCTTTTCCTTCTCTTTAAGTTTTTAATCTAGAGCCTTATAGTAGGGGCTTTTTCTGCCTTGTCAAATTGCATACACATCAGTAACACTGTGTATCAACATCATTAATAAACGTTGGGTCCTCTATGTATCCCCCTTCCTGGGCAAGATTATTCTGTACTGTGTATTTACGAGAGCTACATCCTGTCTACTTCAGCTACTTGAGTAAGTAGCAATAGTTTAACTGCTGAGTATATAGTGTGCGTCATTTATTTGTCCTGACTAGATCCACTGCTGATTCCATAAACATTTGGGGAAAGAAATACCAAACCAGCAAATATTTGGAGAACCCCCTAATGTAGGATCTTAAGAGGATGATATCGTCTCTCAGCTTGAAAATTAAAATCAGTGCTGTTCTTTCCTCTCTAATATTTCCCACAAACCAAGCTAATGTAATAAAACTTAGTGAAACAAGGTTTAGTAAAGCCACAAAGAATATCTGGATGACAGGGAGCTATAGAGTGGTTCAGGCTGGCCTGATGTTCACTTTGTAATGGCTCTGTGCTTTGTCCTGTCCGATGGATGGGTGTAGCAGTACAACAGACCTTGCATTGGGTTGAAACAGTCTCTGCCGACTCAAGGGCGATGTGAATTAGCTGTACTATATTTTCCTTATGTCTAGTCAGTGATTGATTGTCGTTTTCCCATCAACTCTAACAGCTCTCATTTTTGGTCCTACAGAGTCATCAGCAAAGTGGTGCCAGCTCCAGAGGCCAAACCTGCTACACCTGTGAGCCGACCCAAAACTCCTCCGCCTGTTCCATCACCAGTACCAGCTCCTGTTCATGTCAGCCCTCCTCCAGCTCCAGCTCCTCCTCCTCCACAAGCCACCGTCTCCCCAGTCCTGATCCCACCGCCCTCTCCAGCTGTTTCAGTGGCAGGAGGCTCCAAAGCTCCGGTTAGGAGTGTGGTGACCGAGACCGTCAGTACTTATGTGGTAGGTTACACACGCTGCCGTGTTTGTCCCAGTGCCAGTGACATTCCTCTCTGGAGTTGTTGAGCTCCTGGGTGACTCATCATCTCAAACCGATGGTACCTCGTGATGTTCCTCTTCATTAAGCCACTCTTTATCCTTCCCTTGCTTCCATGCACGTTTTAAAACTCCACTACTTAGACTGAAGTTTTCCTTTGTTCCCAGTTCAATGTTTTAAGTTTTCATAAATCCAGTTATATTCCCCTTGTTTTTTTCTGCTCACTGAGTTCAAGCGTTTATTTCTGAAGGTGGAACTATTTTTATATAGGTGCTTTCATAAGTACTGAATTGAAACCTCAAATGTCAAACTCGCCATAGATTTTGCTGTCAGTCAGGTAAAGCACAAAACCTCGTACAACATCAACAATTTGACTTAGCCCTCGTTTGAAATGTGTAGAGTCTACAAATCTCCTTCCTGCCTTCCTCAGCATACAGATTGCAGATGTTTGTGCATCTCAGGAAGGCTGTGGATAGTTCATTAGCCTGTCTGTTTGACAGAGGCTCTGAACGTAGCCTCTGTCCAGAGGCATTAAGATTTCATTGTTTTAGAGAAGTCTCCCATCAAACATGATGTGGGAACTGCATTCTCTAAAAGAACATGGACATACCTCCAGGCAGAAACCTTCTGCTTTAGATGCAGTGTAAAATGCAAGTCCTGACCATTCCTGATCACTCAAGAGCAGCAGATACCAGTAACAACAGTAGCAGTGTCGTTATCCTCCCTGTCCTGGCCAAGTTCCAGCTTGGTTGGTGACACCTTGCTCATCTGTAGTGGATAGCACTTTAAAAACTCACCATTTGAAGCAGCTAAAACTTGTTTTTATTACAGTTTCCTGTGCTTTAATTGCAGCATATCATGATATTTATCCTCTTTTTTTTAATCCCTGTTTTTATAACAATTCCTAATGTAAATCTACCCTGTTTTTTTAATGGAAAAAGTGCTCTTCCCTGCTGGACTTAAACTGTTGTATATCATGTTACTGGTCTCTATTTAAACAGCTGCTACATTTCACTCCTGAGTTAGTTACAGCACTAGACCTCACATAGGCTGTGCATATCTTCAGGGTGTAGAATACACATCCTCACCTTCTGTATCATAGGTGTAAACACAGTGAAACTCTTATGTATTAAGCTTGGAAATGCACTCTAAAAGAGGAACATTACCAGAATACTGCACTACATCCCATTTTCCTCAGTAAAGCAAATAATTTAGAGGTTATGTTAGTTTAAAGAAGGAAAAACTAGAGCTTTGCCTATGTACTTCTGGTGGTAACACTCTTACAGAGAATTCAGAGGACCTGTAGACTCCAGGTTATTTCTTTTTGCAACATTATAGTTGAAACCAGGGGTTTACTGCATTAGGCTCCAATTATGTGCACAGTCAGAGAGACTCCTGGTATGAGACATGTCTAAGTCCAAAAGCTGAGAGGGAGGTTGGGGAATAATTACTATTAGTCTCTTGTATGAAGGGAATCCAGGACACAGAATGATGAAATGGTTTTCCCCAGGTTGCATGGGAAAGCTTGTCCAGAGATAAGATTGGAGCCAGTGTGACAGAGGTGTGCAACTTCCGTCTGCAGGCGAGGACAGGAGTTTGAAAAGAAGAAAGGATGTGGGATCTTCCTGTAGGATAGCATCTCAGTCAGTGTGTTCTGCTCATTAACTCTCAGTGGTGTGTACTAAAATAGCACTCAGCAGTCACACAGTGTCTCTGCTTCCACGGCCCTTGGCTCACTAGGGAGTGAGAAGTGATGCAATGTATTTCACATCCTCATTCAGCAGTTTGGGAAAGTTAGGGTGTCTCTTTTCAATGGGACATCAGGCAGTGCTGCCTGCACCCAGCACCACCAGTGCCTGTGCTGGAGAATGGTGGATGGTGTGGGTACATCCAGGTTGCTTAACAGCCCGCACCACAGCCCAGCATCTCCTGCCCAGCAGCATCGCCCCACAGCAATGACTGCAAACCTCTTCACACCAAGTGCATCAGATGCTTCTCTACCAAGTTAAAATGACTTTGCAGATGTGAAATTAGATTATAGAATCATGGAATGGTTTGGGTTGGAAAGGACCTTAAAGTTTATCTAGTTGCAACCTGCCATAGGGCTTCATCCCCACTAGGCCTGGTTGCTCCAAGCCCCATCCAACCTGTCCTTGAACACTTCCAGGAATGGGGCAGCCACAGCTTCTCTGGGCACCCTGTGCCAGCGCCTCAGCACCCTCATAGTGATTGACAACTTAAAGGTATTGGAAGGCTGCTCTGAGGTCTCCCCAAAGCCTTCTCTTTTCCAGGCTGAACAAGCCCAGCTCTCAGCCTGGCTCTATAGAAGAGGTGCTCCAGCCCTCTCATCATCTTCATGACCCCCCTCTAGACTCATTCAAGCAGACAGGAATGATTACTGCAATCAATCAGCTTTAAAATCAGGATGTAAACATAAAAATCATAAAGCTCTGGATATGCTAAATCCAGTGAGCAGCTGCCTCATGCTGTAAATGATCTGCCTTTCTTGTTTCCTTTACCCTTTAGTGAATTGAACTGCCACAAAAATGTCATAGGGGGAATGGAAAGTTACTCAGTAACAACTTTTTTTATATCCTGATCTTATCAGCTAGCTGAAGTTGAAGACTTTGGCTAATAAGTAATACGGCAATATATACACATGGCACTGTATGGTTTACATGTATATAAGCTGTTATCTTCCACGGGAGGCTGCCGGTACTCGCTCTTGCCATTAGCAGGGTAGGATTTTAAGAGTCACTACAGTATAGACAGAGAAGGAATTGTGTCCATAAGCCCTGGCTGCTGTGTGTGAATGTAACTGGCTTTACTGGTGTACAGGACAGTAGAGAAAAATGCATGCTTTTGTCATGTACACCATAGGAAAGTCAATTGAGACATCACGCCAAGCACTTCCGATCAGAGAATTCATAACAGCGGCGGCTGCAGGATCGCTGTGTTAGAGAAGCAAGAAGTGCATTAACTATTAAAGACCAATTTTGCTGCCTGCTTAGCCCTGAAAACCAGCTGACTTCCCTTTTCTTTGCACCAGATCCGAGATGAGTGGGGTAACCAGATCTGGATCTGTCCTGGCTGTAACAAGCCAGATGATGGCAGTCCAATGATAGGTTGTGATGACTGCGACGATTGGTATCACTGGTAAGTTGCTCATCCCTCCTCTTCTGCTGTTCCCCAGCAGACTGTGGCTCTATTATTAAAAACCCTTCTTTTTTATGTAATGCTTTTTGACGCCAGGAATATTGAAATGGTTTTAATGTGTCCAATTTAATCATCTGGGAGATATTTTTATCTCTGTGTCTATGGAATCTGAAGCAGCAGATTGTAAGCTGTGAAGGAGAGCTGCTTTTAATTAATGGGCATTTGGGTTGGAAACTGCTGGGAAATATTGCTGATTCTGGTAATTCTGTGAGAACTCCAGGATTATGAGCATCGTGTATACAGAGAGACATTTCAAATTAGGAAGCATTGTATGAACAGTAATATAAATGTCAGCTCTCATAAAAGGGTTGGAGGGAATTAATCACTTTTTTAGGCATTTTCTTAAACAGCTACATAAAATCAGAAGTTTTGCTGCAGATGTTAAAGAAGCTTTTGATATTATTTTAAATCTAGCCTATTATACCTGGAAGTGCACTTCTATTAAAATAACACTTCTTATCTGAGTGTCCTTTCAGTATTTGTTTCAAAGCAAGTGTTATTTTTGGTTTCTGTTCGATCACGAAGGTAATGATAGTATAATTTCTATATTAATTTGAATTAATACAGCTCAAATTAATTTGAGTTAATGTCTCCCACTGAAAAGTTTCATTTCTTTGGGTAAGAAACAAAAGCAACATTACTCCACTGAAATTATAAGATATTTTCCCATCCTTCCTAGGCCTTGCGTTGGGATTACGGCTGCACCCCCGGAAGAGATGCAATGGTTCTGCTCCAAGTGTGCCAACAAAAAGAAGGATAAGAAACACAAGAAGAGGAAGCACAGGGCACACTGAAGACTCTGCAGTGGACCAGTATCGTGTGGTTGCCACGGCACCTTCTGCCCTGACTCGGCTGCAGGGGGGCAATCCAACCAGCTCCTGTCCCACCCTCCGTCACCGGCGGTCAGGGTTATGGCTCTGGAGCGAATCAGGGGTGAGGAGATGCTCTCCATCAGGGGCTGTTGCTTGTCACAGACCATCCAAGCCGGGGGGGGGGGTTGGATTTTGGTACATTCTGATGCTGTCTTTCACCTCCCAAGACCAATTTGCACAGGGTGACATGAAGACTTCAGTAGTTCATGCTCCCGCTCCCGCTCCTGTGGCTCGGCAGCAACAAAGATGAATGTTGTAAATACAGATACCTGCCCTGTTTCCTCTCGATTTGTTCTTAATCCCTCTTGGACCTTTGCATCAGGTGCTGAGAGGAGGAGAAAATGTAAATCTGCAGTAAGTTGTAAACTGAGACGACCTTCTGGGATGATTTCTGTAGTCCGGGTACAGTTCAGCCTCGCCTCCCGCTGAGCCAGATAATCAGAACGCCGACATAAAGAGAGTGGCTGGTAAATATTTTTGTGATGAGAATATATGAAGCTTTTTGCCCTTGATTTTTAGTACTAACATAAAATAAAACACGTTGGAGCTTTTGTGATATATCTTCTATTTTTTAAAAAGGAAAAAAACAAAGTTTCTATTGTGTCAGGGGTTTGTTTTCCTTCCGTGTGAATTGATTTCCGTGGACCTGTAATATATTTTATACATTGGTTTTTTTGGGGGGGGGGGTTGGGTTTTTTTTGTCTTTGTCAACTGTACCTTGTCATTGCTTGTACATTTCATTGGTGTGTAAAAACACTTCCCATTAAAAGATGTTCACACGTGTAAATACCTGATATTTATAAAGTAATTCTCTTTTTTTTGTAATTATGATTTTTTAGGGCTTTTTTTCCTTGGTTTCCCCAGAAAACCAACCTTGCAGCTGTAAAAAACCCGGGTGACATCCTCCTTGTCCCTATGGCTTTAAGGGATTGGTGAGAGCTGCCCCAGTGGTGCGTGCACGAGGAGTTGGCCAGCACCGTAATTAGGCCTTGATTCAGACACTTAAACATGTGGTAACTTCTTAAGAAGTGAGTAATCCCATTGCCTTCAAGGAGCCTGTTCCCACACTTCGTTATACGTGTGCTTAAATGCCTTCTGAATTGAGAGCTTAAGCCAGGGGGCTCTGCACGTCTGATGGGAGCTGCAGTGTGTTAATCTGGAGCTGGAACTGAGCTTTTTTACTTTCTTGTCCTTTAACAAGTGGTAGTTTGCCAAAACCATCAGGCTTGTGTTTAGATGGAGGAGATACAGAATAGCATCAAGGCCAGAGGATGCGTTCCTCTGCCTTCTGTATCCCCTTGGAAAGACCAGTAAAGTGAATATGAGTTGTATTCCCCATTCAAAGCAAGGGGGGAAATTGCAGAGATAGAATAAATCAGTATTAAATATTGTAATGCAATAGTTTGGGGAGCTAACTAAAATACAAGGCTAAAACCGTGAAAACAAAAATGACACCTTTTGTTTCCAAAGGGCTTTTAGACTTTGTTGGTTCATTTGGGGATATTTCTACTTCAAAGCCACCCAGCTGATGTTTGAGAATATGACCCTTCAACCTGTTGCACAGATATTAAGAGTTATTTCCTAAGTGCATCCAAATTGATATTAATGGGAATGAATCAGCTGTGTTTTTAGCAGTACCAGTTTAAGCAGGGAAATGAGGCTTTGCTGATAGAACTTGTTAACATTGCATATCAGTGCAGATACGGATGAAATTGGTTTATTAAAAGCGCACAGTTACCTTCTTTGTTCAATGCCACCTCATTTATAGTCCGTCCCTGCTGATTACCAGTCAAGAAGGTTCTTGGGTTTGATTTTTGCCTTTGGTTTCAGTTGGAACTGTTGGATGTTGCAAACCTGATTCTCGGTTGGTTCTGTTCACGTGTAATGTGCAGACATACAAAATGCACAGTCTTTGGTCATTTCTGGTTGCAATAATAAAAGAATTAGCTTTTGATAAGTTGTTTTGTCCATTTCCTCCTCGCCTCCATTAATCAGAACATCTCTCATTGAATCCATACCGTTATTCAAGGTGCCTCAGGAGGGATGAACTTGGCCCTTTGGCCCTTCAGCTATTTCTATACATGCTTGAGTGTTGCTGCCACCAGGTTGGTTTCCTACCCTGGGGTTTATGATTTTATAAATGGCAGTAAAACCCCAAAGCATCGTTTTCAGGAGGCTTGTGTGGCTGATGGGATTAGTAATGGGAGAAGGGGCCCTTCACCTCCGGGTCATCAGTTTGAAGGCAGCCCTGCTGCATAGCCGTGCAGAGCCTGCCTCCCCTTTCACTTACAGGAATCCATGGTATAAAAGAATCATTGGCTTCCAGAAACAGTTACCCATGTATTATAGACCTTCCTTATGGCCCCTTGTACCACCCAGTGCTGAGCAAACTCGCTGCTCCCCCAGATGTTTGTATTTGCTGCCATAATTCCATGGGCTGTGTTTCTTCTCCATGGACTCCACCACAGGGCTGCTCCCTTGGTTGACCAACTGATTCTTATGGTTGGGCATTCGTGTTCCTCTGAATCCTTTTTATGATCTAGGTTTTGCCATGACATTGGGCCATTGGATGTCATAGGAGAGCACCAGTGTCGCTGAATGGTTTTCCTGCCTCTCAGGGCAGCTTCATCGTTTGGAAAGCAGCAGTGCTGTTGCTTGCATGTCATGAGGTGGAATTGCAACGTGTTCATGAGTTTTGCACCCAGGAAAATACATGTTGTTAACACTGGGATGGAAGCACAACACTCACGAGTGGAAGAAACTGGTTTTTATTGGAGGACAAGAGATGTAACCACAGAGCATCCATCCCTGGAGTAATGGGAATGCCCTTTTCCTCATTGAGATTCCAAATATCCCGGAAGAGAAACGGAATGAAAAAAGCCTGGAATCAGAAGGTATCAGAGCCTGATGACTTTGGGCTTCCCAGAGATATATTTTAGTGTATTGCTGCACTGTATCACCTAAACCTTCTTTGTTCTCCTTTCAATAGGACGATTAAACCAAGACCCACTAACCAAATTCAAGTATAAATGAATGCTGAGATATGGAAACCTTGCCGGGAAGAATGCTGATGAATGAAGTTCACTAAAGGCACCCTGGCTGAGTTATCAATACGAATAGTCTTATGGCCAATCTCCTTTCCATCATAGCAGTTTGCTTTAGAAGGGGTTAGGATTATGAATTAGATCATACTCGGGGATGAATTAGATCATATTAGATCATAAGGGGAATGAATTAGATCATACTCAGAGTAAACTCCCTCTTTTCACTCGTGCTGCTTTCAGAAACTCTTTGCTTCTGTGGACTTTTGGATCATCCATAACCTCAAAAGCAGAAAGCTGCTACTAACCCATGGGTTACTGCTACTAACTGTTACTGCTACTAACCCATGGGTTAGCTGCTACTAACCCATATGGCAGAGGAGGCTGTAATGGGAGATTTACAGCCAGCAAACAGCTTGTACCTGGCTGATGCGAGCAGGAGCTCACACATAAATGTGAGCAATGGCAGCTGCTCCTGAGGTGCTTCCCTCAAGGTGCTGTGCATGGTTTGAGCTGGGTGAAGGGGGAAAAGACCTTTTATCAGGGCCTGTTGTGGTAAGACCAAGGGGAATGGTTTTAAACTGAAAGAGGGGAGATGTAGACTGTATTTAAGGCAGAAGCTGTTCCCTGTGAGGGTGCTGAGGCGCTGGCACAGGGTGCCCAGAGAAGCTGTGGCTGCCCCATCCCTGGCAGTGCTCAAGGCCAGGTTGGACACAGGGGCTTGGAGCAGCTGCTCCAGTGGAAGGGGTCCCTGCCCATGGCAGGGGTTGGAGCTGGAGGAGCTTTAAGGTCCCTTCAACACAAACCATCATCTTGGTGAGTCTATGGTTACCTTAAGGTCCTTCCCAACCCTAACTATTCCATGATTCTAAGATCTTCCACATATATTTTAAAGCACAAGAAGAAAGTGATTACTTATGAGCTCCCTGATACCTTCTCAGTGTGAGCATTCCCATAAGAGGCTTGAAACAGATTTACAAAACCAAACAGAAAGTAATTAGATTCTTTTATATCCTTATTATTTTACCCCTAAATGAGGGGGTGAAGGAGAAAGAGACTTCCACAAAAAACCCAGGTTTCATCACCTGTCATGGGCAGCAATTTGGTTTTCAGATTCCCAAGTCCTGTCTGTCAGCTCCTGCCTAAGCCAGCATGGGTTTGACAACTTACTGTGCCTGTTGTCTGCTTACCATGGCACTACTGACAACTGTGATAGGGTGTCACCAGCCCGACACCCCATCACTGCATCGCCTGGAGCCTCTGCTTGGCTGTGTACAGGAGACCTTCAGGTTTCTTCCTTCAAACTGGTCCATCCCCATCTATGGGACTGGGCATTATTTGCTGTGGATTCTTTTTAATTTGGCATCCAAATTAAAAACCAGACTTCTTTCTTTTTCTTTTTACAGAAATAAATTAGGAGAAAGGATAAGGAATAATGTGTAAATTACCTATATTTGATTGAGATGTCATTGACAACTCTTTTCTAACAGATGCTGTAAGAATTGTCATCTTGGGGTATGCATCTACTCATTGCTGTCCACACTGTAACCACTGCACACATTCAAAAGGCCAAACATCATGCTGTTATGGGGAAAGCTGGACACTTCTCAGCTCTGCTGTGGCTTTAGAGGTGCATTTGGGCACAGGATCAGTGCGTGTCCCAGTTTCCATCCACGGAGGAGGATAACATTTCCTGCTCTGGCAGCTCTGCTTCAGCCTTGGACCCGACTGATGTGAAGCTTGTAAAGACAGCCCAGACCTTCCCACGGGTTAAATAACCAGGGTAACACTCTTCACATGGGGTGGATAAAGCTTCCCCTCCACTGAGCCTTGCTCTGCACCTCCATGCTTGTGTTTGCATTGAGGTTGGGAGATGGGAACCTTCTCCACTCCTGAACCAGGCAGATCCTTTGGCTTTGCAAGCTTCAGCTGACCCTCTTCCAGCATCAATCCAACCCTCTTTTCACCCACTGGTTTTGAGCCTTTCTGTGCAAGGAACCTGTCTGGGCTCACACTGAGACTTCATTTCACTCCTAACTACTTGGATTTTGTTTCCAGGGATGTCTGGAGGGGTTTCACCTGAGAAACAGCTCCTTGCTTAAAGTGACTTCAGGGACATCAAAATACACCTCTCATAATTCACACAATAGCTGCCTTCTCTGGGCTTCGTGGGCTGTGACACATCTGAGCT
Organism: Melopsittacus undulatus; assembly: GCF_012275295.1. Lineage (NCBI taxonomy): Eukaryota > Metazoa > Chordata > Aves > Psittaciformes > Psittaculidae > Melopsittacus > Melopsittacus undulatus. The sequence goes on from NC_047531.1 coordinate 797,605, forward strand.
AGTGCTTGGAGTGGGCATGTATTAAGGTGTTGAGGATGAAGTGATGCTGTTGTTCTCTGTGTTCTCTATAAAGACAGATGCTCAGCCAAGCCCCACATCCAGGCCTTTGCCTGAGTATCCAATAACCCAGCCCTACCTCTGGCTCTTAGTGCCCTCTGAAAGGCTGGGATTGCAGTGCCACAGCTCAGAAGGAAGCACATCCCTCCTTCATTACATGCTGCATTGCTTTGGCTTCAGGATTGCTTTGGCCTGGCAAGGGTTTCCCAAAGCAAGGATGGGCAGCAGGTTTGTGCTGAGGATCCTGCTGAAGGTGTTGCATGTAACGCATGAGGTGATGTTTAGGGAACATAACCATGATGTAAAAGTGTTGAGCAATGTCTGGTGTGCAAAGTCTGGAGCTGAACCTCCAATAGAGTCCCTTGGAGATGGCAGGATCATGGTTTGGGTTGGAAGGGACCTTAAGCTCATCCAGTTCCATGGGCAGGGACCCCTTCCACTGGAGCAGCTGCTCCAAGCCCCTGTGTCCAACCTGGCCTTGAGCACTGCCAGGGATGGGGCAGCCACAGCTTCTCTGGGCACCCTGTGCCAGCGCCTCAGCACCCTCACACCTAATCATTATGGGATATCTCCATTTTGAGGGGCTTGGGTGGGAAAAGGAGGAAAGCAGAGGGTGAAATGTTATGGACTACAGAGAAAACACTCAATTTGGGTAGATGTATTTGTTTGGTGTTAAAACAGGTTGATTTCACCTTCACCCCTCATCACCTGCATTGCATTGTTAACCCAGAGCAGATCCAGCTCATCTCTTTGGAATCTTTGGGTTATTCACAGTTAAAATAGGTGCATTTTGCAACTTGTTGCAAGCACAACCAAGGGCAGATCTGCTGTTGCTGACGATGGTTGGGTCCAAGGTGAGCTTTTGGCAGGTATCAAATCCTCCTCTCCAGCCAAGAAGTCCCCACTACTAGAGAGCAAAGCCATGGGCTACTTAAGTTGTGTAAGCCCTTAATGAGTCACTTGATATCAGCCAGATCAGTTCACTTACATGGAAAGGGCTCCTATTTCTCCTGGTGGCATTGACTTCAGTGTGTAGAGCAGGGGAACACGGGGCTCCGGTGACTGATCCTTCCTACACCCGCTTGCACAAGGGGTACAGCAGCACGATGGACTCATCTCAGATTCCTTCGGGAGGTGGTGGCAGAGCTCCACCTTCATGAGTTCATTCTTCCCACACCCCGGTGCCCATGTTGGCAGAGCCATGCTGGAAAACGCTCCCATGGCTTTTAACCGGCTATGGATACCGGGATGCAGCCTGAACCCTCATCAGCTGATGGTCCGGTTGTGTTTACAGGCAGCACCAAGCAGGCTGGTTTGGTGATGGGGAGATGCAGAGGGATCAGATTAATTGCCAGGGCTCTCATTAGGCCCAGTTTTGTACCAGTGTGCAAGTGGGTGGAAGGAGGAGCCGGTGCCTTAGCCCGTGCCTGAGGCTCCAGTGAGTGTTATAGCAGCTCTGTTTACTAAAGCCGTGCTCAAACAGCTGCGGAGCTGCATCATGGCCTTGTTTTTCTTCTTGTTTCTGGATAGCAAGCACTGGTCATGGAGTTAACGCTCCCCAAACAGCATTACTCAGAGCTCTGGTATGGATCCAGCCCTGGATGCACACATTGCAACATCATTGCAGAGCTGAGTGTGCTCTTGGCATTGCCACCCCCGAGGTACTCCAGTTCTCTGCAGTCATTTGGCTGTTTATCTCCACTTTGAGTTATCCTTATCTCCATCAGAAGTGTCCTGCTGCTCACACCGGGTCCCTCACTTTTACTTGTCTGACACTGCACATATCCTGTGTGCGGGACTAGTGCCTGTTGTCATCTTATGGAGCTGCATGTTCCTGCTAGAACCAAGCTCTCCAGAAGGGAAACACAATTAATCACTGTTTATTATCATATAATAATCAATAATTTATGATCTAAGACATAATCAATAATTTATGATCTAAGACATAAGGAGACCTCCCAAGACATCTAGTCAAATCCATCAGGGTGCAACACGTCCCATCATGCCATTCCTATACTTGCATGTGCTTGGGCACAGTGGGTGAGTGTCCCCAACCATCAGTGGGAAAGGGTAATCAAAACAGGTCACTATCCAGCATGGATATGATTTTAATGGCTTAAAGACTCCAAAGCTGTGGTAGTTCCCATCAGATGTGCTTGGAGAAGCAAGAGGGCCGGGCTGGCATCACTCACCTCCTCTGAACAAGGACTGGTTTGTTCTCTGATGGTGTTATGAGCAGTGAAACCAAAGCAGGGTGGTGAAGTGATTTGTGCCAGGTCACAGAGCACGTCAGGGGCAAAGCTGAGATGGGAACAGGCACCTCCAAGCTCCCAGCTCCCTTAGACACCAGCAGACAAAGCTGGTGCTGGAGGAGGCAAGGAGGGTGAGTACCTATGGAGATATAGGTATGATATCCCCTGGTGATACAAGAAAGGTTCCATCTAGCAGCTCATCCTTAACAGTGACATCTGTTGCACATACACCTTTGAGCTTCCTTCATCCTTGGGTACCTCTCCAGGTACTTTTCCAGGCACCTTTCCATGAACCAGCTTACGTTATCTCAAAAGTGGGTCTCAGCTGCCAAGAGCTCCATGTAATAGACATGCAGAAGTCTGGATCCCTCTGCAAGGTCCTTCCAAACCAAAGGCACGGGGAGATGCCTGTACATGGGCTCCCCCTGAGGCTGCTTGGCACTGCTCCCATTCACAAGTGGGATACAGGGCGAGCTCAGCAAAGCACTTGTGAGAATTGGGCAGGAAATGGTGATTTTGGATAAAACCAGGTTTGTTTCTCCTTGAACCCAAAGGATCATCACTGCAGAGCCCCTGGTTGTGTTGTCACAGATGTATGTGTGCACAGGACCATGGTCTGGAAATGAGTCTGCTCACTGTGATAAACTCCATCAGCCAACAAAGACATCTGAGAAAGGCATTTCCATGTCTGTGGTCCTGGGTTAGGATAATGTGCTTCTAAATCTACACTTGCTTCTTCTTTAGGCTATTACCCCTCTGAGCTGCCTCCGGTGTAGTTCTCCACACCTAGCTGCTTTGGATTTCTTTCTCTGCATCTCACCTTCACTCCAAATGCATTCGGGTTTGTTTTTGTTCCTATGATAATCACAACATTCTTTTGATACATACTTCTTTAAGCCTTGATTTACTGCTCTTTGCTCCCAACCTTCGTCCCACTTCACCCTTTCTTGTGCGTGGGGATATTTTAAATGAATATAATTATATTTAATAGCTTCTGCAGGTACTGAAGCATCTTTTGATTCGAGTCCTGACTTTCGTTATTACCCCCCACACACATACACACCTTTCCAGAGGTTCTCTGTTTAACCTATGCCTGGAGATTAATTAAAGTGTCATTAAAATGCCTTTAGCACGTTTTGTGTCCTGCATGCCTGGAAATACTCTTTTTTCCCACAGTCAGGGTTGTTGTGCTTGTACCAACAATAACTGGCATGTGGCTTGTTCTAGATCACCACGAGATAGAACCAACGCTCCTCATTAGAACAAAACACATTCATTTCTTGGATGCCTCTTCAAAGTTTTCTCAGGAAGACCCATTTAAATGGAGTTTTCCATTTACATCTCTCCATCGCTCTTGGCTGGCTCTGACACCGGCGCACAACGTGAATCTGCATCACACATGGTTGTGAAATGGATGTTTAGGCTCTTCCCAACCAGTTATGGGGCAGAGCTTCTACTCCAGACATAAATGTCCAAGGTTTGAGTGTTTAAATGTGTATGGTTCAGCCTTGGATACAAAGTCCCCTTCCTCTGTCAGTGTTTCTGCTTGGTGAGAAGCCATCGCTGGAAAGCAATCTGGGCTTAGAGCTTAAATGGAGGTATTACCTGGTCCAGGTATTAACATAAATCCTTCAGAACACTGCACAAACCCAGTTCAGAACTTTCTTCTCCAGCCTTTCACATCTCCTTATAGCATTAAAATGTCCAAACAAATGGGATTTATAGCACTATACACAAATACACATGTGAGAGTGGGACAGAGAAACCAAAACCCAAACTGCACAAGGATCCATTCATTCTGAAGTGGAAGCCTGAACTCTGAGCTCCTCCTTCCCAGTTCCTAGGGAGCTGAAACATGATGTGCCAGGCACCACACTCTTGTGCAAACCAGAACCAGCCTGGAGATGCCATAGCTGCTTTCTGGCTTCACCTCCATCTGAAAAGGAGCTGAGACTCCCAACATCCCAGAGGTCTTTAGCCAAGCTTGGAGCCCTCTTCATCCCATTGCTTGGTGGGATGCACCAGGAGGGCACCAACACAAGGGTTGTGATGCTTTTAGCATCGTCTTGGTGCAGCTCCTGCAGCCTCCTCTCCTAAAACACACAGAACAGAAGCTTGGGAAGAATAAAACAAAGAAATGGGAGTAAATCACTGCTTATGGGAAGGTGGTGCTGGGCATGGTGTGGTTATAACCCCTTCCACAGCTGGGCTGCTCATGGCCTGTGTGCAGTTCTGGTGTCCTCAACATGAAAAGGACATGGAACTGTTGGAACAAGTCCAGAGGAGGCCACAAGGATGATCAGGGGCTGGAGCAGCTCCTGTATGGAGACAGGCTGAGAAAGTTGGGGCTGTTCAGCCTGGAGAAGAGAAGCTGCGTGGAGACCTCAGAGCAGCTTCCAGTATCTGAAGGGGGCCTACAGGGATGCTGGGGAGGGACTATTCATTAGGGACTGTAGTGATAGGACAAGGGGTAATGGGTTGAAACTTAAACAGCAGAGGTTTAGACTGGATATAAGGAAGAAATTCTTTACTGTGAGGGTGGTGAGGCACTGGAATGGGTTGCCCAGGGAGGTAGTGAATGCTCCATCCCTGGCAGTGTTCAAGGCCAGGTTGGATGAAGCCTTGGGTGATATGGTTTAGTGTGAGGTGTCCCTGCCCATGGCAGGGGGTTGGAACTGGATGATCTTAAGGTCCTTTCCAACCCAAACCATTCTATGATTCTATGACTTCTAAACCCCGACAGCTTCTGCAGCTGCAGGCTCTGGATGCTCGCCATGTCCCCCCCTGCTGGCAATGTGTCACTGGTTTAACATGAGCCTTGGCCTTGCAGGCTGACATTGATGGGGACATTGATGGGGACATTGATGGGGACACTGATGGGGACACTGCTGGGACATCACCGGGGACCACTGCGGGCAGCCCTGGTGTCCCTGCATCTCCTGCCATGACTCAGGGCCACCGCATCTCCCAGTGACAAACCTGTCTTCTGTAAGAGGCCTGACAAAGACCCACCTTGCAATTAACAGCTTCTAATAAGCACCCTGATGATGTGAACCTGGGAGGGAGGAAGATGCTGCCTTGGCTCCATGTCCTGGGCTGGGGGAGAAGGATCTGCTGGATGTGATTGTGACACACAGCCCTGCTCACCCTCCATTCCCAAAGGCTCTTGGGCCATCCCATCCTGGATGAGCTGCCATGGGCAGGGATGCTTCACACTAAACCATATCACCCAAGGCTTCATCCAACCTGGCCTTGAACACTGCCAGGGATGGAGCATTCACAACCTCCCTGGGCAACCCATTCCAGTGCCTCAGCACCCTCACAGTAAAGAACTTCTTCCTTATATCCAACCTGTTCAGAAACAAGGGGTCACTGCCCAATAAACCCCATGTTTTCCCTCCTGTACCCTTCAACCCCTCCATACCCCTCCCAGGTCAGTGCTGTGGGTTATAATTTGTCCTACAGTAGCTCCAATCAGGACCTGGGGTATTATTTATCGCGTTTAGTACCTGCCATCAGTCATGAAAACTTAACAAAGACCCTATTGGGTTTATCTATAGGCAGCTAAACAAACGTATCTTGCTCTCCTGTTATCTTCTTGTTAACAAAACACTATCAGGATGTTCTAAACATCAGCATTTACTGCACAAGAGCCCTTTATCTGGCATGATATATAGAGAGCCCATCAATTAGTGCAGGGGGCTTGAAAATACCTGCCATGCTTCGCTCAAAAATCCCAGCCCTGCACCACAAGTAAATATCCCTGTGTGTTTCCTGGCCTGGAGCATCCCTGTGTGAGCTGGGAGAGCTCCTTATAAGCTGAAATGGTGAGAAATGCATTTTTCCACCTTCTTTTATAGTATCAAGCCAGACAGGCTGGTGACTTTCCATAGGAAGAGTGGTGCAAGAGCAGATAGAATGTTGGATGATGGGGAAAAGGGAAATCAGCTTTTATTCAGAGGCTTCATGTGGTTGGGAATAGAGTGAAAGGTGCCATGAGGCTGTGCATCCTCTGGACAGTGAGACCTTGTCTGCATGATCAATCCCTCTCAGGTCCCCCCATTGTGATGCTGCTCTAATGGAGCAAGGCTCGCTCTTGCTCCCCATCAGCTCAAAGGGGTGGATGTGATAGGTCTGTGACACCAACCACTGAGGATCCAGGGCACTGCTGCTCTCAAACACCTCTGCTAACTCAGTGCTCAGCAGAGTCACCTCACCCTATACCATAACCACCCTCTCCTGTGTCAGCTGGACCGATGGTGCTTCACCCTCCATGGTGGTGGTTGCATTGGGATGGGAAAGTGATTCTTCAGATAAATGGCAGATTGGGAAGATTAAGCCCAACTCCTGTTTGTCTCTGACCATTTGAATGTCTTGCAAAACAGAAACTCTGCAAACAAGCACATGGGCTGTTTTGGAAATCACTGTGGCTGTCTCCAAGTAATGGTTTGCTCTTGGGTGGATCTCCAAGCTCAGGACTGAACACAGAGGTTGGACTCATGGACTTCCCAATTGTTTCAGCGGCTCCACATATCTGAAAGAAGGAGCTAAACCTTTAAAGGTTGGTAATTACTATTCCTTTTCGTTCCCAAATTGAAAATAAAGGGAAAACCAGTGGTGGATGTGGGGCTGGGCTGACCTCTGCCTGGCTTTGAAGAGGAGGCATCAAACATGTGAGTGAAATAGGTGATAAAACCAGTGAAGCCAGTGACAGGAGTCAGAGAGGGCAGATGGGATCAGAGCTTTGGGCCAGGCCAGTGCAATTAGGAGAGTGTTTTGCACCAAGCTGAGCAGGACACTGTAGGAGGGAGGCCAAAGAGGTGCAGCAATAGGGAGAGATAAGATCCTGTTGGAGCACTGGAGCTGTCTGGACAGAGAGGAGTAGGAGGCACCATAGAAATTGCTTGGGAGCTTATCACCGTGGGCCATCTTCTCCTCCTCTTTCACATCCGTGGCAGACCTGATGCTGCAGCACTGTCCAAGCCGCCCAGCCCGTCCCTGCTGCCGTCAGCTGCACGACCCATAGCAGGGGATGGGATCTCTGTCCTGAGGTGGTTGGAAATATAAGACCTCCAGAGATGTGCCCTAAAACAGAGATAGAAAGAGGTGATGAATAGCTTCAGGGTAAGGGCTTGTGACCCCAGGCACAGTGATGGGGCCGGTGGCTGGAAGATGCTGCATGTGGATGTTTCAGTGTTAAATCCACAAACCCAAATTGCAGGGTTTATGCCTTTACCCACACCATTCCCAATGGGAAAGGGCTGCTCACTAAAAGCCATCCCAAAGCCATGCATCATATTCAGTCTCCAGAGGCAAAGGATGGGGCTGAAATAAAATCCAGTAGCACGGCCCCATATGGGCAAAGCCTTGCTGGTGGGGAGGGAGCACCTCAGGTTAGCAGGGCCCTTTCAGCAGTGCATTAACCCATTGTCTTCTTAGGACCAGAACTGGCTTTTAAACCAGCTCCTAACCCAAGAAGGACCCTCTGTAACTTATACCCAGACCCAGGAAAGCAGCCAAATAGAAACTGGACTTAAGAAAATCACCCCATTGAGGGGGTGTTCATTGCTGATGGTTATTGGTTATTTATTTATTGGGGTCTGGGAGGTGCTTGGCTTTGCAGGGCAAATCTCCCTGTGGGTTTTGCATTGAGATATTCACCTCACACCACCCTCATACCGTTGCTGTTGGCTGTTCTTTCCTCCAACTGCTATTAAAGTTACTATTTGATAGGAGAACAAAAGATAAATAGGAATCATTGGTTCCAAACCTCGCCATCTAAGCGTGATCTTTCTAGACCAGGAACTCTAAGCCCCTGATCTGTGTGATATATATAGTTTGGGTACAATAATATCTGCTACAGTTATTGTTACCTGTATTACAAAGCTCTACCCCCCCTAAAAAAGCAAGGCAGAGATTGTACACGTGTTGGGTAGTTTCTGTGTTAGGGGGGGGAAGGCAAAAGGAATAAAAGTTTAATAAACGTGTGCTGTGTTGTGGATGACTTTGTGGCGACCTTTGTTGCAAATGGCCTATGCATGCGGAATAATGGTCTCCGTGCAGAGAGGGAAATGGCTTAGTGCTATCATCGTTGCCTCGGTAACCATCAGAGTCTCCATCTAGCAGAGAGAAATGAGTTATGAAAAGGCTTGAGTGAAGAAGGGATTAACACATGATCCCAGGGACAGCGTGTCAATCAAAATCAGCGGAGAAATTACACTGCTCTATTTGAGAATGGCTCCGGAAATGCAACCTTAGTGGGTGTATGTATGGGGATGTATGCGGGCGCGATGGAGGGACCTATAGCTCTGGGCCTCCTATGGAATAGATATGTATTTATATATACATATATATATATATATCTCAAGATACTTGCAGATGCACAAGCACCCCCTGCACACACATTCCCAATACATCCGTATCCAAACACATGCAGGAGGCACCTCTCCATAGGGATGCACCTTGGTGATGCCCATATGATGCGCAGCCCCATGCTCTCCAGGCTCCATGCTGCCCTGAGGAGCCAAGCAAATGAAACTACCAGAATAAAAAGAACCCAAAATACGTATTTGATCCTGAAATTTGCTCATCCTCTTTCCCATCCCCACTAGGCTTTGTTAAAATGTCTCCTATGGCATCCCTTGTTCCCACAGGACAGCCCCATGGAGTCCTTCATGCACCTCCAAAAGGGGCAGTGGAAGGAAACTGTTCCCCCATAACATGCTCAAAACCCAAACCCCAGGGCAATATGGAGACTATAGCTTTAGCCTGAGGGGCATGGAGCCTTCACATGAATGTATTCTATCAGCATTGCACTCCTGAGCTCTTCAACTTGTAGGTCAAGGGCATGGGAACTAAACCCACGATTAACTCCCCCTTGGTTTTAGCTACTGCAAACTGCAGTAGTCACAAGCCCTGGTGCTGCTCAGCCGTGTGTGGCTGTGCACACATTTCCTATGGCGATTGTTTGCCTTGATTCAGCTGACGAGCTTTACATTACCTGGGACCAGAGTGAGCTGCTAACACCAGGAGCAGGGAGGGCTGGTGCGGCTCCATAGCCGAGCAGTGTGGCTGGAAAGGGCCTCGAGTATTTGTTCTGTTCATTGGCCACTTCGGTAATAGAAAACTTTCTCTTCCAGGAAATTCACTCTTATTTATATATATATGTTTATATATATATTTAAAATGGATTATTATATAGGGAAAGTAACATTTCTCTTTGGTTTCTTCGCAGCCTGTCTCAGTGCTTCCCCATGGGAAGTGCAACAGCACATAAGGATGGAGTTTGCCCCTGAGAGTTATGATACTGGATCACCCAGCCCAAGGTTTCCCCTGTGCTTATCACCCAACAGTCCCATTCCTACATCACAGCCCCTCATGCCCAGGGTCCTGCAGCCCCACACAACCCCCCTTACAAATCCCATCCTACACCCACAGCCAGCTCACACCTTACGCTTCAGCTTACAGCCACAACAGCTTTACACCCACCTTTACATGTTCCATAGGGGCTCTTCACCTGCCCCCATCCTGACATGTCCCCATCACTTCCATACATCTATCCCTCTCTCCTCCCAGTGCAGAGACACATATGGCATCTCCCTGACCACCCTCACAGCCCCAGAACCACACATGCCCTGCATCACCCCTAGGACCACAAATCCCACCTTCTTTTTGGGCTTCAAGATCCATCTTCGGGTCATCCCACACACACAAACACAGCATTGCTCCACCATCTGCATGCTACAGAATCCACCTCCCCATGTCTTCAAACCCCAACACTCATTCAGGGTGCAGCATCCCATGTAAAACACCAAGGATCAAGCCCAAATGTAGATGCCACCAGAATACATGCATTGCCCATGGACAAGGACACCCCTAGACTAACCAGTGCCACCAGTAAACCCTCCACCAAGGCTTCCCATAACCCTCAACCACTCATCATTGGTGCTGCCTTTCTGGGGCTCTCCAATCCAGCACCCCCACCCTCTTCCTCTCCCCCTTTCCTTGTTTTCCTTTCTCCAGGGTTTATTTCCCCTTTCCTCCCATTCCTTCCCCCTTTTCCTTCCCTCCCCCCCACCACGTCCCCAGCCTCCCACACAAGTTTAAAGCCATCAGCCCAGCCAACGGTTAACCAAATCGCCTTGACCTCTCTGCTATTTGATATTCGCCTCCTTGACACTCATTTAGGAGCTCGCAGCGGTAAAGCAGACATTGGACAAGTCCAGCCTGAAACCAAAGCCCTATGAAAGGAGGAGAGAGATCAGAAGAACCTGATAGCTAGGAACTTGTTCTCTCCAAAGGCTTTCTGGACATTTTAGCCTGGATCAGGGGTCCGTGGAGCGCCAGTTCGTCGCCAAGCAGGGTGTAAACGTTAAATGTTAGCTATTTGTTCCAGAGATTGGCATGAAGATCGAGCCTTTCTGCCTCCTCTTCCCCCCTTAGCCCCCCTCCCGCAGTCTCTCCAGCCCGTCCAGAGTCTCACAGACACTCATTCATTAGCGGTTTAATAACCCTCCCGACGTGATAACATCCTTTACTCCCGGCTCTGCGAGCGGAGGTGACCCTGGAGGCAGGGGAATGATGCTGCGGGAGGGGGATCGAGGGGTACTGGGCAGCCGGTATGGGGCTGAGCCCCATTCAATTGCTGGGTGAAGAAAACACACACCGCCACCCCACGTTACACTTATATATATATATATACATATACACACACACATATATATACAGACGCTTATATATATATATATATATATATATATATATATATATATATATAATAAATAAACCCCAACTTATGTGTTTGAGTCCCTAAAAGTCCAAAGAGAGCCTCTTCCCGAGGTCCCCATGCTCGGAGCAGGGGAGACACACACACAATGGGGTGTCCCCCAGCCCCCCGTGTCCTAAATCCCTGTATCCCCAACCTCCTGTATTCCCAACCCCTTCCAGGGTGATGCCCAGATGCGGGCGGTACCTCCCCCGATTAAGCCCTTATATCCTTTTAAATCTCTCTAATTCCCACATTTATCACGTTTTGCCCCATAACTGCGGATCCAAGGGATCTGAAGCAACCTTTGGGAAACTCTGATTAGTTCGGCTCGTTCTGTGCCTTTTTCCTCTTTCTGCCTGTTTTGGTGGCCTTTTCCACACCCCCCCATCCGCACCCCCCTTCTCGCTCCGTTATCTGCGCGACTTTCATGAGCTCCAGATAAGATACAAATACTCTATCGGGATACTGTAATATTAAAGATCAAAAGTGGCATCAATTGAAACCAAACGCGCGGAAAACAAAGGGGAAGGCTGAGAGATGTTCATCAGCTAATTACAACTGCAAATATTTATGCAAATTTATCTTGGCACAGCAATGGAGAAAGCGAGTTTAAGTGCGGAGATAATGCTGGAATATTGAATGTTCAGCTAAGGTTGGACGTGGTCCAATAAATTCATCTGAGGGAGAAACGGGTATTTATATGTGTATATTCCTATCGAATCATCATCTACACTCCAAACTGGGGGGGGGGGTCAAAAATTTCGGTTATAATTGATACTTGAAATTCCTTGACAAATATTGCAGGGAAATAGACGGTGGAGGGAGAGTAGGGAAGCAAAGATTTCCCTTTGGATGGGATTTGGGAAGCACCGCCTAGGAAACGATGAACCTATAGCAGGGAGACGAGCAACGCGCACACGGGTGGTGGTGGGAAGGTCCCCCCCCCAGTCCAGATCCCAGGTGGGGAGCTTTTCCCTTTAGGCAAAGGGGAAAACCGAGTTATTTTTTCACACCTTGTTTCCGAAGCCCTCTCCCGTTCCTGGAGAGAAAATAGAAAGGGACCGTGCTGGAGGTGGTAAACGATTAAACAACCGTTTGTTGTGCGGCGGAGCCGAGAAGGGATGAGAGGGAGGTAGGGAAACTTAAAGCAAGATAGAGAATAGGGCTGGCAGCACCTGTCCTCGGGAAATTGAGGTTCGGGAATGTCCGTACACGAATTGGGGGGCGGGGGGAATAAGGGGAAAAAGAGTAAAATAAAGGGAGGCAAAGGAGGGGGAAAATAAAATAAAGAAGAAAAAGGAAAAAGGAGGTGAAGAAATAAAGGAAAAATAAAGG